>NC_034605.1:7028681-7045195 GCF_900095145.1 Mus pahari | reverse complement strand
AGAGAGAGAGAGAGAGAGAGAGAGAGAGAGAGAGAGAGAGAGAGAGGATAATGTTAAAATGCAAGAAAAGGAGAGTCTGGTGAACCTGAGATAGGAGCAGAGTCTTTGCTTTATTATTTTTTAAAAAAGCTATTTCTTTAATAGAGCAGGGTAACAAACTGACAGGTGTGATTCCATCCAGAAGAGGAATGAAGTAGCTGTGCCTACTGGATCCCTTGGTGTAGGTGTATTTCCATATTTCTTGACATCACCTTCCCTTATAGACCACACCAGGACCCTGAAATCACAGTTTGAGAGACCCAGAATTCTGAAGGGGGACAAATAATGAAGGTACCCTTTCTGCAGCCCCTCACTCTCAGCGGTGGTGGTAGTGGGCTGTTTCCCCCACACCCAGCGGCAGGTTTAACAAGCCCAGGTATTTCTAAACAAGAAGCTTGGCTGCCCAAATTGCTATCTGCGGGGAAGAGGGCTTCCTATAAAATGAGAACAAAAATGTTCTCTGTCAGTTTGCACTGGGTCTAGATGTAATTTCTGTCCTGCTAGACCAAGACTTATGCAGGCATCACTGAACTCTGTTTACTGATTGATTTAGCATTAGGATTTAGCAGAAGACCCAGCTTCAAGGTTCAAGACAGTGGCTCAATGAGGCCTAAGGTTTCTGACTCTGGGACACAACAGGGTATAGAGAATACTATGCATGGCCGGTGGTTGACATCACCTTCTACACAATCGGTCCTTGTTAGCAGCCCCAAATTCTCCAGTCCTTTTCTGTTACAATCCAAAGCCCAGGGCAGGCGATCTGAATTTTCCTTTATTTCCTATGTTGACTCGGCTTTCTTGCAGAAAACACCTATGGTGGGGTTCAGGCATAGGCAGAATGAAGGGATGGGTGCAAGCATTAGGACAGAAGACCAAAGCCACACAGGAGGGCCCAGGGAAGTTGCAGGTGTATGGGAGTCCTAAGGCTTCCATCTTTTTTTTTTTTTTTTGGCAATTTGTGTGCCCTGCAGTGAAGACTTTGAAATAAGAATTCTGACCCCGTGAGTGGGACTGAAGGGGAAACCCTCTGTTCTCTGGCTCCGGGCTATTTTGACTCTCTCTTGGCTATCCCGAGGGTTGTTTTATTCTTGATGGGTAAGCCATTTCACACTCAAATATGTGTTTCTTTCCAGGTATGCCTTTGTGTACCAATACAATAGTTCTGATCACCTTTCCCCATCAATGGTTGGAATAACCCAGGAGGTTCATTAACTGTCGGGGAGAGAGCAACCTTTGCTTCCTTTTGGGTCAATTGGGGCTAGGGTGATGCTGAATGAGTGTACAGTTAACTTGGATTGGTTGCCAGGTGCTCTCTCAGAGGTCTGGGTTTGTCCAGAGGAGGGGGTCTGCCAGGAGCTATTGATGGGTAAGCGCTTGTTTGGTGGTTGTTTTATTTTATGTAACAAATTGTTGGAGCTCAGTTTGCTGGGGTGGCAGGCTCTGGAGGGTGCCCAGTAAGCCGGGACCTGGACCTGAGAGTCCCAGGCAGGCAGGCCGGCAAATAGTCGCTCTGGGCAAAGAGCCCATGATGCCGGGAAGTCTGAGCCAGGCATAACCACGATCTTTTCTATAGGGTCACCATCGTGTTCAATGACACTAATGATTCTTGTTTAAAAAAAAAAAAAAAAAAAAAAAAAAAAAAAAAAGGGCATCCTCTGCTCGTCCCAGGATCTGAAGCCTATCTCCTCCCGAGATTTTCTACCTTTGCTGTAGAGCCCCCACATCCCTCGACTTTGGTGGATGGTGGATTGTCTCTCCACAATCAGCGTTCCAATTCTTTAGGCTAATCTAGAGACACAAAAGCCCCACATCGCCAAGAGTCCACTTTCTTCTTTTGAAACCACCAAAGTTTCAGAGGAGAGTAGGCTGATGTAGGCACTGGGGACTGGGGAGCGCCTCAAAGCTAGCCCGGAGAACCTAATGGCCAGGTTGAACCGGGCAGGTGACCGAGGCTGGCCCTCCTCAGCCTCATAGCATCACGTCTTTACTAAGACGAAGGCGCCTGTGTGTTTTAAGTGGTCGAACCCTAACCACTTGGCTCCGGATTTTCCTGGATGCCGTGAGGAATTCTAGGTGCTTCAAAGGTGGACCCCAGACTCCTGGGGCTTTCCTGGGAGCAGGCCAGGTCTAGAGGCAGCGAATATCCTACTGAAAATGACTGATGCCAAAGGGCAGAGAATCGGCTGCGGGAGCCTGCACTTCCCAATGGGTCACCCTCATCCCTTTCCTATTTCCCACGGTCCCTCCAGGGATAGCTAGAAAGTGCACACTCTCTTCTTTCTGGATTAGTTCTTTCTCTTCCCATCCTAGGCTTAGGCTCCTTAGTCACCACCTCCGACGCGTGTGCTTTGTTCTATTCGAAAGCAGAAATCCCCCGTCTTCTCCCTGTCCGCCCGCCCCTTTCCGCTTCACCCCTATCTACCCATTTTTTTTTAAATCTCTCTATAATCAGGGGTTTTCTCAAGTGGGGGAAAATAGTAGTGGCTGAGGGAGGGCAAGAATCCCTGGAAGATGAAGGCGAGGGCTGGGTTGGGGGCGGAGTGCGAGGTGGGTAATTGCTCAGCGCCTCTCTTCTCTGGTAGTCTCCACATCGTTAGCTCGCTCCTCCTGGCTTGGGCAGCTTTCCTCCGGTGTTTTAAACCGTGATAGATGAATAAACAAACAAACAAAAAATCAAAATACATATCCAAAACACTGGCTCATTTCGCATGGAAAAATGGACCCCAGACTCCGGGCGGGTGGGCGTGGGAGCCGGGAGATCTGCGGGTGCATAGCCTTTTCATTCAAATACCCATGGGTCCCCCTCCCCCACCCCCAGGCTTCTATAGCCAGTTTCTTCTCGTGGCCAGTGACTTTTAGCGTCCTTCTTTCTCTACATCACTAAAGTTCCCATGTCTACTGTTTTAATCAGAAAGGTGTCTCTGTTGAGGAGTAGGAAGCCTCATGGCCCCACTGCCTGCTTCGTTTTCCACTGCGGCTTGATTTTGCTCTCTTCTCTGCATTTCAGCTCATGCGGGAGAAAGAGAAAAGAGGACATGGTGAAAGCTAAGGTGATATTGTAATAGGTGTTTAACCTGTGAGGTCCGGGTCGCCGAGGCAAAGCGGCCTCGCCAGCCGTTTTGTAAGCTCAAGCCAGGCTTGACTGGTGGCGCCTTGGGACTGTGTCCCCGGCATAACCCTCCTGCCTCGCAGCCGGCGAACTATTTATACAGCTTTACCTGTACTATTCTCGTATCCAGTAAAAAACCCTTGCCCGGCCTGGGTAACCTAATCCGGAGGCTGAAACGGAGGAGGGGGTACTGGGGCTGGCTTCAGAGGAAAGGAAGTGTGTTGTGAGACTTAAGCAGGGTCTCTTCTTTGCTCCTCCCCCGTTTGGGAAGGCAATTCGGATTTAGTTCGAGGAACCGAGGCGGGGACGTAAGATTGAGACTTGGATCCATGTCCCAGCCTTCCCGGCTTTTCTCCTCTCAAACAGGCACTGTGGATTGACCCGGCGGCCGCAGCTCCAACCCAGGCTCCAAGAAAGAACAGTGGTCCGGGGGATGACCAAGGACGAGTCTCCTACCGTGGCCTGCTGGGGGCAGATCTAGCCCCCCGCTCCCGCCTTTCTTTTACAACTTCCATGCCTAAGACAAAATGATCAAGGAACCCAACCCGGACCTTCACAACCAGACCCTCCGGGTTATCCCAGGCCTGCCTATCGCAGAGCCCGAGCGGGGATTGCAGCGTGCACAGAATCGAATTAAACGCATCTCGGTGGTTATTGTCTCTCGCTAATTGCTTCAACAATGGCCACTGTTAAAACGGATACACCCAATTAAAGGTCCCGCGCGGTCTCCCTGGGTTCTCGCCACCGCCCCGCTTCCCTAGTCCGAGGCGATGCAGACCTCCAGGTTGTGAACCGGTGCTAAGTGGGTACCGGCGCCGGCCTGGATACCTCTGGCCTTCACTTCCTTCCCAGACGCACAGCGACCACGGTCTTTTCACTTCATTTTTATTAATCAATCGCATCGAAGGAAGACTGACCGAGTTGGAATGGGAAGGGACTTTTTCCCTGGTCCTTGAGTCGTCGGGGTCCCGGGCTGTGCGTTTAGTTTCTGGCCTTTGGTGCTGCTCTGCTTTCTCCCCGACCTCCCAGTCCTTCAGGTTCCGGGCTTCACTTCAGTCGGTAACCGCGCCATCAGATCCGCCCAGGCCGGCGCCGTGGCTCCGGGAGGAGGGACAAGGCAGCACGCCCCGATCCGCTTCGTTTTCCAGCCTGCAAGCATTTGCTGCCTCTAGGAGAATCCTACTATTCCGCGTTGCGCTCGGCGTGCAAAGTCCTTAAGTAAACATGCTCAAATGACAGCCCTAGGCATTCCCGAGGCACGCTTTCTACCCCTGCCCGGGATTAGTAACTATAGTACTTCGACCCCCGAGGTTCGGCTTTGCAGGTCACTCTCTGGAGGGCTGCGCTCAACAACCCCTTCCCCCCCTCGCGCCCCCCAAAGTAGCATCTTTTTGCATCTCGGCCCCGCGGAGCTCGCCTGGTCTCTCTCGGAGTCAGGCTCGGGTTGGTGACTCTGGGTGGATTTCTACCTTCTGAATCCACGGCCCCAGTGATGAGGGCCCAATCACCCGCTAAGCCTTTTTTTCAATCAGGCTTCCAAATTCTGAAGGGGACCGGTTGTGTCTACTTCTAGAGGGATGGGGTCTCAACGCCCCAGAGAAGGCGAGTGGGAGGGACCTGAGGATGGGCAAGTGTGTGTGTGTGTGTGGGGGGGTGAGGGGTGTCCCAGCTTAATCCAAGCATAGAGAAAGTCAGATCCATTTCTTACCCTTTCCCCAAGAGGGCACACATACCCTGCTCAACTTGACGCCTCCAGCAGCAGCCTCAAGGCCTGGGTTTTCAGATAGGTCAAATTGGCTCCGGCTATCCCAGTACAACAGCCCCAGATCCCGGTTCTAGCTGAGCCTTTGCCTGCTCCGCTCCAGATGCTGAGTCCCCAGGGACCCATAGCGTTGGTCAGCCCCTTACCCTATTGAGAGAGGCCTCATGAACTGCAGGAGCCAAAGACTCCAGGCAGCAGCGGCAACAGCATTCTCCTTGATGGCTTTCTCTTGCCTTTCCCCCAGCTCCGCCAGATGCTCCAGGGGATGAAGGGGAATGCGGTACACCGAGCCAGACCCGGTGTGCCTTGGGGGTGGGGTGGTGGTGGCACCCCAGGTCTTTAGAGGGGCACCCAGACGTCCCTTAACTAGGCCCGGATCAGCTTTGTAGCTCTAGAACTGGAGGATTAGGACCACCTTTGCCTCCGGCCTCAAGCCCCCTCCCCTCCCCCGCCACCCGCCAAGGGAAGAGGAAGCCCGGCCTGCATTTGCGAGCAAGGCGGGTCAGACCGGCGCCTGTCCTGGCCCAGACCCCCGGAGTCCAGCTCTCCGCCTCAGGCCACGCGCCGCAGCCTCTCCGGACTAGATCCCTTCCCCCTTCTTCCCGGTGGGTCTCGGAGCCGACCTCGGCCCTCCCTCTCCGGTATCCCCCCCTCCTCTCTTTTTCCATCCCCCTCCCCTGCTCTGTGTTTCTGACTCTGGGGCCGGCCCGTGACGTCAAACCCAGTGTGGCGTCGGCGAGACTGGCCGGCGCGGGCCATCAAAAGAGCAACGTCCTCTTTCCCAATTACCCACTGTCAGTCCGGGAACAGGGGCGGACCGGCTGGGAATTACATGTTAAATACCCCCTACAGGCTGGATCCAATGCCCGGGGCGTCTAGCCTCAGGCCCCCTACCCTTCTCTGCCAGCCCCAAACTACTTCAGACCTGGAGGGGCCTACTAGATATTTTGTTTTTCCAAGGGAGGGGAGGGAGTGTCTTTGCATCCAGTCTAGCTCCTGGGGTGATTGAATTAAGACAAATAATCCACTCCACTCCCGCTACTACATTTATTAGAGAGGCGCCCCTACTAGGGAATCCTTCCTATTCAGAAGTATTTTCTTTTTCAGTCTTTAAAAATACGTTCTAAGCCGCATAGACTAACACGTTCAGTTCTTGGCGTCAGCAGCTTTCTTTCTTGTCGCCAGAAGGATTTCTTTTGCTCGCTTGTTCTCTCTCTCTCTCTCTCTCTCTCTCTCTCTCTCTCTCTCTCATAATATATCTAGATCTCGGTGCTCCGAACCAAAGAGATAATGCTTACTTGGGGGTTTTCTCGAAGCTGTGAATTAGGGACAGGCTGACTGACGTCTTATACAACTCATGAGCGATACAGGGATAGTATTTTTTTTTTCCCCTTTTATACTCTCATTCTAGATCTTAATCCCGGGCCTTTTAGCAAAAATGTGTGTGCGGTCTTCTCTGCTTGTTTATGGAATGGTTTCCGGTGAATGTTAGACAGCAACTAAATAATTAAAAGGTTTTGAGAGCGCCGTGAGCTGGATGAGATGCTGGCAGCTTGATTGGCCCAGGAGAGATGAGTTGGTCAAAGAGTGAAAGTAAAAAAAAATCGATATCCCAAGACTGGGCCGCCCTCATAAACGTGGGACTAAGGGGTGCAGGATGAACTCAGGAGGGAAGGAGACTTATTTTTAAAAAAGGTATCTTCGTAATTTGTATTTAGAAATTCAGCCTTGATTTCAGTCAAAGATCAGATGTAAAAGATGGGGAGTCAGGAGAAGCTCCAAACCCAAGCCCGCAGGGCACATTTCTAAATAAATTTGTCTTCTTCAAGGGTTGTATTGTAAAAGGAATGCACCTTCCCTCTCCCCGAGCTCCACTGGCTTCAAGGTAGACATTGGTGGCTTTTCTCCACAGTAGAATAGAAGTTACTTGGAACTTTTAAGAAAGGGCTTGTCGGGAATCCAAGTTTTGAATCAGTGGGAAATATTATGGGGTAAAGAAATGAAGAGGGGATGCTCCCTTCAGTTCCAATAACCCTCTAAAGCGAAGGTCTCTGCCCTGGAGGGTGGAATGGGAACACCTTCTCTTACATTGCCCTGGGGTGCACCCGAAGTCTCTTTCGGACCTTGCTCATCCAGGCTGTGTTTTCTGGACCCAGGCTGCAGAAACCTCAACGCCACTAGGGGATGCAGTGACTCAAAGGACGGAACAGGGCCGCAGAGGTTGGAGCCCGTGGGGCGGGGCGACTGCGGCCCGGTCGTGGTATCTCCTGATGATTGGTCCTTACAAATGGTCCCGCCCTCGTCCGCCCCACCTCTCTACTGGGCGTCTTCCAGTCTCTCTCCCAGTGTCAGCTTGCGGCCCTCCCACCAGACCCCGGCCCAGAGACCCACAATGTCCAGGGAAGTTGCCGCTGGGCGCATCCCGGAGGTCAGGGTTGGATATTATGGAGGGGACCGTTTTCCTCGGGTGAAAGCAGAGTAAAGTAGCACCCGGAGCTAGGCGAAGAGAAAAGTTAGGCCATTCCAGCAAAGATCAAGTTAGTTGTACACGGTACTTCGGGGACCAGTGAGCCTAGGTCTCGCAAACCCAGCTTTCTATGCATCACGTTGTCACTAAGGTCAAAAGCACACATTGATATCATTACATCTGAAAAAGACAGCTGCAACAGCTGACGCTGATCGTGCTGGAGAGGTTTGGGAAAGCAAGGGGAGACTATAACAATAACGCGGGCGTCCGAATCAAAGCCCAGGTCCTCTGCGCGATTTAGCAGCCTTCGGGGAAGCTGGTTCGGGAGGCAAATCTTCAGTTACTTCGCCATAAAACTTTTCTAATCTGTTTTACATGCACATAGCCCCTAAGCTGATATAAACTGAAAAATGTTCTGGCTTGAATCCTAATTTAAAAGTTTGCTCATTTTTAAAAAAGTGTCGAAAAGAAAAGTCTGCTTATGGAAATTAGCTTTATGAATGGGGCAGCCGGGTTTCACTCGTACAGAACAATCTACTGAGCCCAAATGAATCGGCTTTGCTACATTTAAAGGGCCAGAGAGCGAATTCCCTCCTGTCTGTCCCCTCTGCCCCAAGCTCGGGCGGGCCTCGCCCACCCTGCCCGCGGCCCCTCTGCCCTAGGCGGCCCTTGGCGGCGCCCCTTTCCGGTCAGTAGAGGGGCGGGAGGAGGGGCGGCGGTGTGCGGGGGTGGGTGGGTGGGGGGGATGGGATGGGGGTGGAGGTGAAGTCCTGGAGCGGGTTTGGGTTGCAGTTTCCTTGTGCTGAGGATCGTGTCCCCTCCTGCCAGCGCCAGGCTCCTCCCCCTCGGCGCGGATGACACTAGAACCTCCTTAAGTTGCGTCGCGCCACAGCTGTCTGCGAACACTGAGCTGCCTGGCGCCGTCTTGATAGTTTCAGAAAGAATGCATTCCCTGTAAAAAAAAAAAAATACTGAGAGAGGGAGAGGAAAAAGAGAGAGAGAGAGAGAGACTGAGAGAGCGAGACATAGAGAGCTACGCAATCTGACCGGGCAGGTCACACGCCTCCTCCTCCTCCTCTCCGCTCCTTGCTACTCAGGTTGGTATTGTGACTTGTGACTTTTTTTTTTAAAGTTTGATATCACTACCTCCTCTTGGAGGGACTGTTTGTGTGTGTATATGTTCTGGGGGTTTGTTTATTTGTTTGTTTTGTAAACTAAAAGCTCAGCTTTCTCCTTTTGGAGGATTTGTAGTTGTTGGGAAGATCCTGGGGCCGGCGTCCTCCAGGAGGACTTGTCCTTAAGTTTTAATTGCTTAGTCAGTCCCGGGCTCCTGCGAGCCTGGCTGTCGGAGGTGTGCTGCGGAGCTTGGCTTCTTTCCCTCCGGGTCTTCGCGTGCGTGTGCACGTCCGTCCCGGGTGAGTCGGCCCTGCAGGAAGCTCGCGAAGACCTAGTGCCCTCCAGAATTTCAGGTGTTAAAAGTACTTACACCTCATCCAAGTCTCTCTTTCTCTCCCTTGCAGGTGATCAGAAGAGCAACCGTCTCTGAGCGCCAAGGAACCAGTGTGCAGTGTGGTCACACTCGGATTCCTCTTTCTTGGCTTTTTTTTTTTTTTTTTTTTTTTTTTTGATCCCTTTATTCCTCCGTGTTTGCTTTTTTGGGGGGGAGGGGATCTCCCTCATTCTTCATTCTTTCCTTTTTCTTTCTTTCCTTCCTTTCTTTTGCTAAACTATCCCGCCAAGATTTTTCTTTCCTCCCTAAACCCTCTTTTTTGCTCACCTTTTCTATACACTTCACTGCAAACAAACCTTTAAACGACCCCTTTCCTGGGCCTCCGACGGCAGGAGTCCGCGGACCTCCCAGGCCGACAGCCCTCCCTCTACCCGCGAGGGTTCCGGGCCCGGCGAGAGGGCGCGAGTACAGCCGAGGACATGGAGGTGACTGCGGACCAGCCGCGCTGGGTGAGCCACCATCACCCCGCGGTCCTCAACGGTCAGCACCCAGACACGCACCACCCGGGCCTCGGCCATTCGTACATGGAAGCCACTCAGTATCCGCTGACGGAAGAGGTGGACGTACTTTTTAACATCGATGGTCAAGGCAACCACGTCCCGTCCTACTACGGAAACTCCGTCAGGGCTACGGTGCAGAGGTATCCTCCGACCCACCACGGTGAGTCCACCTTGGCGCTGGAACCCTCTGGATCCGCGCCTGTTTTCCTGGGGCCAGGATACCGCCAGAGACCCTGGCTGGGCAGAGCAAGCCAAAGCCCTTAAGTGTGTTACTAGTTCATTTAAAAAAAAAAAAAAATAGGGGGCCCGGAAATGGGCGAGGAAGCAGTGTCGCTCGTTGGGAGAGTTTTTTTTTTTTTTAATAAAAGAGCGCATGCAGCAGGCACCTCTCTTTGCCGGTGTCCTTGGGACCAGGCACTCACCTGGCAAGCGCCGAATTGCAGTCCTGGTCCACACGAGGTTGTAGATTTTGCAGCCAGGGAGAAATCTCAAGCTCTGCCTGCAGGCGCCGAGCCTTTCAGGCCAGGCAACAGTGCGGGCCAGGCCGGCCTGGAACTGGGCTCTTCCGAGGGACTTCCAGCTTCTAGTTATCTGGTGGAAGGAGTCTTTCGCCAGAGCCTTGCGATTTGTTTCTTCATTTATATTTTCAGAAAAGGCCCAAATACGTGTATTTACTTCTATTTTCTTTTGCTCCCCACCCTCAAAAGCTAGTGCATTTGAGTTTTAGGCGTCCTACCTACCGGTGGTGTGAGGAAGAGATTCTGGTGGTTGCCACGGTCCAGGGAGAGAAAGCCTTAAGCTGAAGAGAAGTCGGGTTTGCTTAGACTCCCGGCTACACAGAATTTTCCTACGTCTTTGCTTTTAGTTTAATTACCAGCAATCCTGGCCAGCTTTTCTCCTCAGGCCTACTGGAGTTTCTTCAGGCTCCTCAAAGATTTAGGCTACATCAAAGTTTCTTTTCAAGTAGGAGTGTTTCCAGTTGCCGCCTCCCCCCCCCAACCATTCACCTTGAGAAATTTAGGGGAGTTCTGAGGTGTGTAAAGAAGAGAAAAAGAAAGAAACCCATCCTTGTGCGGTCGAGACAGGAGACTCCCCAGATGTATGTTTATGCACTTAAACCAGCAAAAATACATTTTTTTTTTTAAGGAAAGAGGGTGGGAGGTTTTCTTAGCTAGCCGGAGGTCTGCTCAGGTCTCCCTCCACAGAGTTAGCCTTGGCGCCTATGACATAGCCCCTCTGGCCAGCAGGCATCCTCTACCCTAGAGCCGCCAAGTTTCAAACAGTCATTTCTGCGGATGGGGCGCTCTTTGCTCGGGTTGTGTGCAGATTAGCAGTTAAGTGGAAATGAGGTAGATCAGACCTAATGTTATTTACTATACAACTTCCTGCATAAAAAAAAAAAAAGAACTTTAACCCTTGACGTTCAAGAGAATTCTCCATCTCTCTTGACTCCCCTCCCTTCCTCTCGCTTAAGATTTTAGTTTCAGTATTGTTCTTAATGGTTGACTAGAATGTCAAATGGTGGGGCAGATACTGGATTGAAAGATCAATAAGGGTGTAGATTTGCGCTCGGAGTTTAAAGGTTACCCCATCAGAGAGTATGGGCCTTGGATAACTCATGACCGCCTTAACATTGTGTATTTTAAGTGAAGGCTAAACACACTGTGTATATGAGTCACCCTTCGTTTGAAATAAACACATAAACAGGAATTTTGTGTCGCAGGTGAAAATTCACAGAATGCCCCAGTGAACAGGAAAAGAAGCCCTAGGCCTAGGGGGGGAGGGAATCCCAGAATTTAGGTATGGTTACCTTCAAGGGTTTGGGTAATGAAAAATTCCTTGCAAATTTCCATTTCAGGCCTTCTGGAATCAGCTTTGCCAATTCTAAGCAAGCATTGAAGTTTTCTGCCATTAACTCTCAAAAGCACCCTGCCTTCCTCTGCAGGTGTTGTTGGGAGCTGGGCCTCTCCCTAGGGTTGAGGAGTGGTGTGGTCCTGCTTCACCCTTCAGGCCCCCATCATTCACCTTGACTCTCTTATCAGCCCGGTTGGGATTAAGTCTGCGGTGGGAGAATCAGGGCCATTGAAAGAAACCAATAAATCAAGGCAGGTTCTAGAGAGAGACCCCAGGGAATCTGGTTTAGACTGTTCATTTGGAGAGGACAAATAAGCCAAGGGACCTTTCTCCATGTCCTTGTAACTCCTCTGGAGTATTAGGACTGGGCCTTTCGTCTTAGAGTTGGTGAGTGTGGACAGGGTCTGCTTCTATCTGGAGGCATGTGGGCCTGGTACTCCTGGGACCGCGGAGATTAGAGTATGTTTGAGCTCAATTGCGGTTGAGCCTGGAGGTTTGGCTGACTGGGAGGTTGGGGGCGCCAGGGGGAAATCTCCAGGTGTGTCTCAGGGCAGCTCTCACTGCGCGGTATTCTTTTTTTTTTTTTCCTCCTCCTCCTCCTCTTCTCTCCCCCACCCCACCCCCCACCCGCTGCCGCCATCTCTGGCCACGCAGGGAGCCAGGTATGCCGTCCGCCTCTGCTGCACGGATCTCTGCCCTGGCTGGATGGCAGCAAAGCCCTGAGCAGCCACCACACCGCCTCGCCCTGGAACCTCAGCCCCTTCTCCAAGACGTCCATCCACCACGGCTCTCCGGGGCCTCTGTCCGTTTACCCTCCGGCTTCATCTTCTTCTCTGGCGGCCGGCCACTCCAGTCCGCATCTCTTCACCTTCCCGCCCACCCCTCCGAAGGACGTCTCCCCAGACCCGTCGCTGTCCACCCCGGGATCCGCCGGGTCGGCCAGGCAAGATGAGAAAGAGTGCCTCAAGTATCAGGTGCAGTTGCCGGATAGCATGAAGCTGGAGACGTCTCACTCCCGAGGAAGCATGACCACCCTGGGAGGGGCCTCATCCTCAGCCCACCACCCCATTACCACCTATCCGCCCTATGTGCCCGAGTACAGCTCCGGACTCTTCCCACCTAGCAGCCTGCTGGGAGGATCCCCTACCGGGTTCGGATGTAAGTCAAGGCCCAAGGCACGGTCCAGCACAGGTAAGCGCCACCTCCACCCCTGGGAATCTTTTGCTCCCCCCCCCCCCTATTTGCGCTATATCCAGGTCAGGGCACAAAAAGGGGGTTTCCTTTCCTCCAAAATATGGGTCTCTGGGAGGGCTACAGGTATCGCCTAGCCCACTTTCTTCCGTCCCTCTAGCCTGGGAAGAATGGGATGTGCCTTAATTCCTACTGACTTAGACAGCAGAGGGGAAGTGTGATCTAATTGTAATCCCCTGATCCATCTTCCCCACCCCAGTGAGCTGGGAAAGGAGAAAGGCTAACAAAAACAAATGGAGACCCTCTCCTCCTGCCTGCTGAGGGACTTCTGGATTCAACCCTTTAGTTTCCAAGACCAAATGGAAGGCCCCAGGAATAAAGCTGTAGTGTTTAAAGCTAAAACGAAACCTCCTCCAACCTAAACAAACACAGGTCCTTCCTATGACCCCTCTGGCCTCTTTCAGCGGACTGTCCCTCTTAGCTCCACTCACAGAGGGTCACTGGGGCTATAGCCAAGGACTGTCCTTACAGAGACCTGTATAAATAAAGTGTGTGTGTCTGTGTCATTTGGGGAGGAGGCAGACACTTTGTAAAAGGAGCAGGCTCTGCATGGAAAAGGGACTCTTAGCTGAACTTCTGAGGGTAGGAGGTGGCTCTCTGGTGGGACACAGGGGCGAAGGAAGACAAACATCCTATCTAGTCAGTTCCCTATAGTGTCTTTTGGAGCATTCAGTTAACAGGGGCCTGGGAGTTGATTGGAGGCCAGGTGTGATAGCTAGAAATGCTGATTCTGCAGGTGTATGCCTCTGCTCTCTCCTGCCCCTTCCTTCCCTTTCCCTCAAAAGCCGAGAGTGTGTTTTCCAGCCCCACTGAGAGATTTAGTCTCTGGAATAAGTCATTGCAGGAAAAGCATATACAGGCAGAATTTTTCTTTGCTTTAGAAACAAGACACTCATTTTCAATTTGTGGCTGCTGGAAGCATTTCATTCAAACGGGAGTGTGTTATGTTTAGAAAAGATTTTGTGACGATTGTTATATCTCCTGAGGTGTGTTCATTTCAGATTGGGCCATCTCGACTACACAGATTGCAGTGGTGACAAAAACAATCCATTGTCTATAAAGGGCTGGATGAGTAGTCACTAGGCTGTTTGGACGACTTCAGAGGGTACTGCAGGGCCAGTCAGCGAGCAGGAGAGCAGTTTCAGGATTTTCTTTTCTTTCTTTCTTCCTCCCTTTCTCTTTCTGTTTTTCTTCCCAGGGTGACATTCACTCTGACTGCCTGAGCAGGACTGTCTCTATTTAGTTGATATGTTTTAGCTAATCCAATTATTTTCAGACGGCTGCACGCGACAGTTGCATTGTTTATCCTGGGCCAGGAACTTTAATAGAGTCCGGATGCGGTTAGGCCGACAGAAAAACTCAGACCTGCATGTTCAGTACATGAAAGTAGGCAGGAGGGAGAAGGAGGTAGCCTCGATGGTAGAGTCAAAAAAAAAAAAAAAAAAAAGAACTACCTTCTCGTCTTAAAATCAGTTCTATTGCACAGATCTCTAAGGTGCCTGGGCAAGAACCGGGTTTGTGGGGGGTGAGGGCGATGGTGGACTAGAAACAGCCAAAGGGGACTGTTTGCCTCCTAACGTTCCGCTGGGGGGCTGACATCAAGGAACAGAAGCCTGTGTGTTTTGAAGTTGCAGCGGGGGTTTAAAAACAAAGCAAAACAAAAATGCTCTATCCTGGCGAGGCTCTGAGGTCAGGGAAGAGCCTGCTCTCTGAGGCTCAAGTCGTGGCTGAGAGGGGGAGGGGAGCTCTGACTTTCCAAAAGACTGCCGACCAGGTTTCTTTTCTGACTCCTTGGGTCTGCACACTTTCTTTCCCTGTTTCCCTCTGTCTCTCTCTCTCTCTCTCTCTCTCTCTCTCTCTCTCTCTCTCTCTCTCTCTCACTCTCTCTCCCCTTGTGACCGGGGATGGGGGAGGGTGGTGAGGGGCAGAGACAGGTCAGAGCTAGGTCCTTTTCTAAAGCAGATCCTAGGCATCAAGTTTGTTTATTTATTATTTTGGTGAAGGAGGGGAATTATTGTAATTTGTTTTGCTAGTTCCTCCTTTTAAACTCCTTTCTCACAGTCATAAAAAGCCAGAGTGGGGTTATACCTGACCTGCAAAGGAGATGGGACTTTTGGAGTATAGAGAGACGTTTCTAGAAGCCCTCAGGATGCAGAGGGTAGACTAGTCAGAATTCTTATAGGGGGGATTCTCTTTGGTCTAGCGCTCTTCCCTCGCTTCCCTTCTTCCTTCCCTCTCCCTCCTCACCTTGCCCTCTCTCTCCCCCTCTTCCTTTCTCTTTCCTCTTTGCAGAAGCTTTTATTGGAGGGGACAGAAAAGAGGTGCCAGTCAGGATTGTCGCTGTGCTTCTGAGAAAGCTGTGGCCAGGGCCTGCGTGGCTCTCTTCAAGTCTTTGCTTTCGGTCTCATCTAGGTTCTGGATCTATCTTTGTGAACGAAAGGCAGAGCTGCTGCTGTTGCTCCCTTCAACCCCTACCCCTGCATGGGCCATTTTTTTTTCCCTTCAGTTTCCCTGACCACTTTCTGGATGTGGGTACCTCCTTCCATCCTCCTGAGAAAAATATCTTACCCTCCTTCTGTTCCTACACAGCCCAGTTTCAGGGTTTCGGTCAGAAGCCCAAGGGGCATTTGAAAATGGCTGTTGAATGTCAAGAGGCCTCACAGCTCTGTGGTTCCTGTCACCTAAGAGAGGTGTCTGCCTGGCAGCTCTCAGCAGACAGGGGGAGAGGCAAGGAGGAGACAGAAAGCAGGAGAGTCAGGCCCTCCATTAGGAAAATTGCCTGTGTGCTGGAGTCACAGTAGAGGCAAGGAGAAATGACAAGAGGAAAACCCACGCAAGGCAGCACAGTCGAAAACCGTATGGAGTGAATCAAGACAGAAAATTGCTCTACTGTGCAGGGCTGTGCCTGAGAGCAACCGTTGTAGTTCTCTGCTTTCAAGAGCTCTCTGAAAAGGAAGCGGCCTTCCTCCCTCCTGCCTGACAGAGGAAAGGAAATCGGCCTGGCCACAGGCTGGGAGATCCCCTCAGCAGGTTCAGGGTACCTAGGTATCTATGCTGCTCAGGGTGGCAGCTTCCTGACTACCCTCCTACCGTGCCTGGTACAGGGAGCAGGCAGCCAGCAAGCTTCAGTGTGCCTTTCTGCATGGTGCTTACACAGGGAAAGGAGCCTGTGCAGACAGGATTAAAAAGCAGGCTTTGGCTGGGTTGTGGCCTATGCTGCTCTCTCCCAGCATGCTGGCTGTGGATGCTGTGGACATTTGAGAAGCCAGAGCCAAAAGGCCTCCTGGCCATGGCTCTACAGCTGGTGCCTCCTCACCCACCCAGCCTTCAGTCTCCCCACAGCCACTAGCCATAACCCATCAGAGTCTGGTCCTACACAAAAGTTGTCTGAATAGGAAGCACCCAGAACTTAGGAGGAGAACTAGAAAAAGTTAGCCTAGTTCCTAGGGAAGTGCCTCTGGCTGTACATGTGATGTTTTATATCTAGTCCCAGAGGTTCTAGGATAAAGAGAGAGTTCTCCCCAAGCTAAGGAGCCTTTTTTTGTAATCTGGATTGGGGGAAAAGAAAAAAAAAAAACCCCAAAACTCTGCTTAAATCATTTTTTGCACAGGCATGTTTACACATGGTCCCTGAGTAATGGGGACGGTGAAATGAGAATATTTTTCATGGTTTTCTGGCCACTTGGTAGAAAGGGTTGGACTTAAACTATGGTGATAACTTCTTAGAATTGTCCCTGGAGAAAGTGACGCCCATGAGTGTGAATACCCTTGCGCCTTTTAAAACGCACTAAGTCTTTTCCCTCCCAAGGTAGATTTTGTTCCTTTTCTGGGAGGCCAGAATTCCCAATTGATCTTCTGGAGTTTCTTTCTTTACTTTGTTTGTCATTGATTAATCTATCAAGACAAAGAGATCCCTTTAAGTGCAGGGCACCAAACCCAGTGCTTTGTACATGGGTAGACAAGTGCTTACTATAGCATATATATATATATATATATATATATATATATATATATATATATAT
>NC_034605.1:7018014-7028602 GCF_900095145.1 Mus pahari | reverse complement strand
TGTGTGTGTGTGTGTGTGTGTGTGTGTGTGTGTGTGTGTTTCCACTTTCCCCTCTATCCTGAGTGTCTCCTCACCTCTGCAGTATACTGTGGTTGAGCTGCCTGCCCTTGTCAGGGATTAGGGTCTCCACTCCCTCCTTGGCTTGAGGAACTAAGCATTCTAGTGTCTTTTTCCACATCCCCCAAAGTAGAAGAGATTCTTTCAGACAGAATCTTTCTCCCCTTTGGAGGTTGGAAAGCAGTCTCTTTGGCCACTTTTCTCCCAGGGATCCATTTCTACTGAGGAACGTTCTGGAGTGGGTCCCTGTCTGGCTTTAGCCCTGCTCCTGGGAGTGAACAAACCTGGCTGGTCTGGTCTTCTGTTTGTTTATTTGTGGTTTTGGAAAAAGAGAAGCTGCAGCAAGCAGGGCCTCAGTTAATGAGGGGACCGGCATCCCCCCACCTCTTTGACTAACTTACCTCCCCTCCTAATCTGTCCCTGACCTTCATTCTATCTGTTCTGCCCGCTTCTCCCCTGGCTTCCCCCTCTTGCTGATCTCCTGCCTAAAGTCTGGTCTGTGTTTCCTTCCATCGGCCCTTGGCTGGCCAGGCTGGGGCTAAAGAGTCTGACTTCAATTCCTCTAACAGCAGCTGCAAACCTATGGGAGATGTTGGCAGTTTTTGAAGGGGAGACTGTGAGGGTAGCGGATGAGTTGATCCTGCTGCACCTTAATTGATGACTGTAACTAGGGGCATTTATAGTTTCATTGGAAGTGAAAAAATGTGAAGTTTTAGCTACTCAACCAGCCAATTGATCAATGTATATGTCCATCTATTATCTGTTTATCTCTCTCGCCATTGGTTACTCTTTCTTTTCTTCCCATCCTGATCTACGTTACCCAGTCTATATAGAAGGGCCTGGAGACGGACTGAATCGCTGTTCCTTGCTTCATTTATTTTTCCTTTTGAGAAAAATGAAAGAAGTCTTTGGCTTTGGCCACTGTCTGATCTGTGCACAGCATGTTCTTAGGGAAATGTTTTAAGGTTCAGTCTCCCTCCTTCCTCCCCCTCTCCTTTCCCGGCTCTATCTTCCTCACCAAGTGGGACCTGTCAAATTCACTCACCTGAGGTCTGTTTGTAACGGGGAAGAGTTCTGTCAGGGCACGAAAGGTTGCAACTTTGGATCACTTTGTAACCATTTTCCTCACTCGCAAGAGTTTGGAAATGCTTTTGGTTTTATTTTCCCTTCTGATCTCAATGCATGTCTGGGGGTTTGTTTTTCTGTACACCAAGTGTGTCTCAGGGATGGAATTCAGATATTCAGGCTTGGAGGCAGGTGCCAGGTCGCTGAGGGATCTCACAGACCCTCCCTCATCATTCTAAGTGTTACCTCCTTTTCATATGCTTTCCTTCCCTAAGTGACTTATCTGTGACCTTGTTTCCAGAAGGCAGGGAGTGTGTGAACTGCGGGGCAACCTCTACCCCACTGTGGCGGCGAGATGGTACCGGGCACTACCTTTGCAATGCCTGCGGACTCTACCATAAAATGAATGGACAGAACCGGCCCCTTATCAAGCCCAAGCGAAGGCTGGTAAGTTCTTGGAAGGACTGAGCTCACGTATCTGTTTTGTGTTTTCCCTGTAGTCTCTGAGAAAGATGGCTTTCTGCAGGAAACTGGCCTGGTAGTTTTCTCTCCTTTATTTTTTTTTCCCTTCCTTTTACTGTTTCTCCTCCATCTTTTATTTCTTTTTATCTCTTATCCTTTTATACTTTTTCAAATTAAATACAAAAAAAACTTTGTATTTTCATTTTTCATGGCTAAGTCATTTCTGAAATTTAAGGACACTAACTTACTGATTATCACATCTGAAACATATATCCTGATAGAGTAGCTAAGCTTAGCAACATCAGAACCACTGTGTCAATAATTGCTGGGTCACAGGGAGAGATTTAATGTGGAGAATGAAGCATCCCAGTAACCATTTAGAATATTCTCTGGAAGTCATAGAAGTCTCTAAGGAGGCCGTTCCAGACCCAGGGCTGTAGATGAACCTCTGATAACCATGCTATAAGGTTAATAGGACTCCATGTTGTGATAGTACACTCCTGTAATCCCAGAATTTAGGAGGTGGAACCACGAGATCAGGAGTTCAAGGCCAGCCTCAGCCACATACTGAGTTTGTAGCTAGCCGGGGCCATGGGATTGATGGTGACTTAACTGAATTTTAGAATCAGTCTCTGGTATTTATCTGCTTCTTGGTCTGACACTTTGAAAACTTTATGTGATTCCCGTCTTGACTTGTGATCTCATCTTCACTTTTATTTCCTTCGAACCACTCTCCATAGCGCGAGAGTTTCCCGCTCCGCCGCACACATTCCTTCTTTCCTGAGCTTTTTGATAATTAGGAATCCTTGAGAGAACCTCAAGCCATGGAGCATTTAGAGAGGTATCAAACAGGAGCTGTTCATTTGTAAACTTGACTCTGGAACCTTGGGCCAGCTTGAACGGTGTGTGAGTGAGCGAACGTACCTGGGACAATAAGAGTAATTAGCAGAGGATGATCATGAACAGGCCAGATCAGAAAGCTCATCAGGGGAGCAAGCAAGTAAGTGGAGGCTAAACATTTCCCCATGCAATCTAAGGGAGAAAAGTGGGGCAAAAACCAAACAGATGAGACACCCCTCTTCCTTACAGCACTATTCATCTTCCCTGTTAGACAGCAGCACGATTTAACACCTTTCACATCCTCTTTAGCAAAAGGCAAACTTTCTAGGGGTGGAAGTGCCCACATGACTTTAATTTTTTTTTTTTTTTTTTTTTTTTTTTTTTTTGGCAATCTTAGATCTCTAGGCCTCATCCTATCTGATCTTTGCTCTTTTCTCCAACAGTCTCAACCCCCATACCCCTTCTCATGCAGTTTAGGGTTTTTTTTTCCCCTTTCTTTTATGTGCAAAGCCAACTTCCTAGGAAAAAGCTGCCGGATATCTGAGTGCTAGAGATAACTCATAAACAACAACTCAGCTTCCCCAACTTAAACATCAAGATGTTTAGACGGGCCAGAACAAGAAGCATTTAAAAAAAAAAAAAAAAGATGACTGGAGGTGTTAGCTCTGAATGAGTGTGATCACACCGCAGAAGAATGCCGTGAATCACTCAGAGCCAGGCCTAAGAAAAAAAAAACCAAAAAAGAAATAAAACCAATAACAAAAAACCTTCTTGTTGAAATAAGCCATGGTACAATAGTAATTTTTAATTTTTAAGTAAAGACCAAAAAAAAAAAAAAAAAAAAGTTTAAAAAGTTCTGAAAAAGCCTGAGTTCTCTGACGGACAGCGGAGAATTTCTCTGTCTGCGCGGAGAACACGGGGAGATTTCTAGTGCCAGTTTATGTAGGTTTGCCGTTCCTCGCCTTTCATAGGAAGTCTGTGGAACTTCTGAGTAATGATTGCCTTTAATTCTAGAGCTCACGGGCTGTCGCAGGTTAAGCTGTCTATCTTCATGCTGTCCCCTGGTTGGGGGAGGTATTGATATTTTCAATCCCATTACAATTTATATGCTACACAGAGATGCAGAGACGATTCCCCGTCTCTCTAACGTTGGTTTGTGCTGCATGCTATGGTGTGTGTGTGTGTGTGTGTGTGTGTGTGTACACATCAGAGGATCACTTGGACGAAGAGTCAGTGTTCTCCTACCCTGTGAGTTCTGGGGATAGAGCTTAGAACATCAGGCTTGCCCACACGCACCCTTGTGCTCTGAGCCATCACACCGGCCCTCCCTGACTCTCCCAGCCCCCACCCCCACCCCACCTGCCCTGTCCCCCATTAGATTGCTTTTGTTTTTGTTTTGTTTTTTTTTTTTCCTTTTCCTACCTCCATGCTGGGGCATAGTAGCCCAGGGTCCTGCACGTTACGGACACTGGAGCTGCACTGTCTGCTTTCTTACACTTCTGTCCCTTTACTTTGGCTCTGTCTTTCTAGCTTGCTAATTTTGTCTTACGCATTTGCAGACCCCACTGATGACGACTCAGCCCATAACGTAGCTAGCTTCTTCATGAGCTACAGATCTGACACTGACTTAGAAGAGAGGACTGATGGCCAGATCTATAGTGTTTCCCCCCCCCCCCCAATAGTATTCCAGAATTTTCCTATGTTTTACAGCTAGAAAGGGTTGAATGGCTTGCTTATTTAAGGACTTGCTGATGCCTCTGGCCCTGAGTCCAGCAGTGTGGCTCTGTACAGTTCTGTAAGTTTGCCTAAACTCTGTTTTACCAGAGATGTACGTGGCACACACGTGCGCTTATGATATTTACCATATAGTGTGAAGGATAATTTATACATGTACTGAATTCTTTCTTTAGAGAACTCATTGTATTAGTTGGCGTTATTTATTTACCTTATATATTCAAAATTATTGAGTTGGGAAAGCTGGTTGCCTGAGTGGGCACTGTTGGGCTTTATCTGAGCTTTATCTGAATATTTCTTCTGAAATGCCGTTGGAAGGTGATAATAATCACATGTAACATAATTGTCACAAATGATTAGGCATTGGTTTTCAGTAGGACTTTCTTCCAGAGAGTACAAGAGGGAAATGGTTATTTAAGTATTAAATGATCACATTTCACAAAGGCAGGTGGCTAAAGGCACCAGAATCAACATCAACACTCTCCGGGTCTGAGCGCTGATTTTCAAAATGGGCAGCACCTTTCCAGGGTGAGAGGGAAGGCTGTTTCTAATTTCACCTCCTTACAATCCCGAAAGGAATTACTGGGGGGAACATGTCTGAGTTTGGTTGTTTAAAGCCCGCAGGACAGTGGTTGGAGGATAACGTAGAGGTTTGAAAGGAAGGGAACATGTCTGCTGAATTTAAAATCGCCACTCGGTTTCCAAACATGTTTACTGCGGCTTTGTGCCTGATACAGTATTGATAGAGATAAGGCAAGGGCAATGGAGTTTTTAGTTTCATGTTCTTAAAAATTGTACCAGAACTGATTTTCCTTCCCACTTCCTCCTTCCTTCCTTCCTTCCTTCCTTCCTTCCTTCCTTCCTTCCTTCCTTCCTTCCTACTTTTTTCTGTCTTTCTTTTTTTGGGGGTTGGGGATACAGCCCAGACCTTTCGCTATTGTTAAATAGCCCTTCCACTGAGCTGACTCTCCAGTTTCCAGAACTTCCCTAATGCAACCGAATGCTTTGTCTTCTGTTCTTTTCTTTACTATTAATTTCTAGCTTAGTATCAGGACTCATTTTTGAATTAACATTTTCTTTTCAGGGTGAAAAAGAGGGGAGTATGTTAGAGGCGACAGCTCCATTTTCTTTTAATTTTTTGTGTCTGCGCACACGCGGGGTTGTACAGAACGCACACAAGTGCGTTCTCGCATGTTCGCTGTTGTAGGTAAAGGACAAGTTGTAGAACTTGGTTCTTTCCCTCCACCACTCAGGTTTAGGGGTCTAATTCAGGTTGTCAGCCTCGGTTGTGAGTGCCTTTAACTGTGAGCCATCTTGATAGCCCACTGTTTCACTTTCTTTCAATAGTTCTGTGTTTAATTTTTCATTAAGAAAATGTGTGTCAAAAAGTTGGCTGATGAATTCACATGCACGAAAAGTAAAAGAAACCTCTCCCTGTTCTTGTTGGTTTTTTTGTTTTGTTTTGTTTTAAAGCAGAGCTAAGTAAGAACATTTTAATTTACTTTTTGAGACAGGATCTCTCTTTATAGCCCACACTGGCCTGAAACTTCCTATATAGCCCAGGCTGGCCTCACACTGGTTGCAATCTTGCTTCAGCATTTCAAGTTTTCAAGTGCAGGAGTAACAGGTGTGAGTGAGCCACCAAGTCTACAAAACCAAGCAATTAAAATTCAATGTGAGGCTGATATTTGGCTTGTGGCTGCTTTCCATCTCTCTGGAGAACAACACATAGGAAATATGTAACTTCACCGAGGTGGTGAGCCGGGTGGGAAGGCGATGGTCAGGATTTCCACTAAATCATCAAAGTATCGCTTCCTTTTGTTTTGTTTTTGGATTGTCTCATTACCCGATGACCACCTACCTAAAGATATCACGGGCGGCAGTCCTGGGAGTGGCAAGTCTAAAACCGTCAGCTGTGGGGGATGGCTACAGGGTGATTGAGCAGGGGCTTGTTGACTCAGACCGTCCTGCTCCAAAATCATGGCATCCTGAGTGTATCACACACACATATACACATGCATGCTCACACACACACATGAGCATGTGTGCACACACATACATACTCACTCACTTCTGAAAGGGTAAATTGACTCTGATGTAGAACTCCACTCTCCAGAATCAAGTTTTGTGTGTGTGTGTATGTGGGTGTGTGTGTGTGTATGTGTGTGTGTGTGTGTGTATGTGATGCAGTCTCTAAAATATATGCATTTATATATCTGTGTATAAATCATTATTTTCGTTTAGCATGCACAGCATTGGGTTTCTTTAGGCTCTCTTCGTACATTTGTATTGGCATAGCTTATTTTCACCTTGCTCTCCTCTCCTACCATGTATCCTAAGCTAGCCGTAATCCTCCTGCCTCAGCCTCAGAGTGCTGGCACCACTATGCCCTGCTAATTTAGCGCTTTTTGCTTGGGGGCGGGGGTCGTCTATCTAGAAAGTGGCTTCTTAGCTCAGCCCTCCTTCCTTTTCTTTGCTCTTACTGTCCTCTGTCCTGTCAGTCGGTAGCTGAGGTAGAGATCAATGATTTTGATTGTCTTTCTTGAAAAAGAAGTCACGTGGGCCCGGGAATGACTAAGAGCTTGGTACCCAAATTAGCCTGGCTAATTGGAAATTGTCACTCTTAAAGATGGACTGGGGATGGAGGGAGCTGGTAATATTCCCAGGGAGGTGGCACTGGGCTCTGGTTTTCCTCCAGCTCTGCACTGGGAGAAAGCAAGTTTGGTATTTGCCTGCTGAGGCCCCAAAATGTCCAAGACTCTAGATTGGCTACATCTTTCTTCTCAAGGATGATGTGGGATCTTGATGACTTTCATATGGCCCACTTGCTGGTTTTGATTTCACTGTCTTTTTTTTTTTGGGGGGGGGGGTTTCCAAGCCAGTCTTCATAGCTCTGTCAACATATTTACCGTGTGTTCCAATTTTATCCTCTTCTCTTTCCCCACCCCCAGTCGGCAGCAAGGAGAGCAGGGACGTCTTGCGCGAACTGTCAGACCACCACCACCACCCTCTGGAGGAGGAACGCTAATGGGGACCCGGTCTGCAATGCCTGTGGGCTGTACTACAAGCTTCATAATGTAAGTGGGACTGGAACCAGCCGGGATGGGGGTGGGGAGGCATCCTGACCATGACCTTGAAACTTTACCAGCATCCAGATTTCTGATGGGTTTCAGTCACCTTCTTTGGAGCTAAGCAATTTGTTCAGATAAAGAACGCAGTAGGCCTGAGTTTATTATATGTGTTTCTTGGTTTTCTGAGATACATGTTTCCTATAGCCCAGGCTAGCTTTGAATGCTATGTGTAGAGGAAGCTGTCCTTGAACTCCTTCTGGTCCTCCTGTTGCAGCTTCCACAGTGACAGGATTACAGATGAGTGTCACTACATGTGGCCAGGCATAGTTTTGAAAACCCGTCTTTGCTGAGATGAGAGGGGTTAGAGACAGAGAGGGAACAGGTTTGGCAGCACACTCATAATCCTGACATTTAGAAGACTGAGACAGGAGGACCCCCATGAGTTGAAGGCCAATATGGCCTACATAGCTAGTACCGGGCCAACCAAGGCTACATAGCAAGATCTCGCCTCAAAAACAACACCACAGATGAAGAACACAGCCCACTACCTGTTTTGTGTATGTTTTTGACAGTTTTTATGTGAGGTTAAACACCTGGTAAATATCATAGACCTGTCTGTGTAAGCTTTAAGGGGGAAAAATCTTGGAAAACAGGAAAACCAACAGTTCTAAATCATCAGGTGACCCACTGCCTTTAATTCCAGTGCTTGGGAGACAGGTGGGGGTAGATTGTTGTGAGTTCCGGGCCAGCCTGATCTACACAGTGAATTGTCAGACAGCCAGTTCAACATAAAGAGGCCCTATGTCAAAAAGCACAATAAGAAATCATAGTTCTGTTTTGATGTTCCCTGTCATGAGGTGGGGCTGGGGGTGGGGGAGCTCACCTCCCTTATAGGAGGAAGGAGAAAAAGATAAATAGGTATAAATCTGTGGTTCTGACATCCATTTCTGAGCCAAATGGGACAGATCGATTTGGTTACTGATGGGGACACAAGGCCTTGGCTGTCCCTGTGCTGTGAACTTCAAATGGCCCCCTGAGTGACAAACAGGAACTGAAGTTTCATTAAATAACTCTGTCCCAACTGGGGTTTTCACTTGTAAAGGACTGGGGGGGGGGGAATTAAGGTTGGAATGCTAGGGAAAAGAAATGGTTACTTCTGCCTTCTAGACCCCATTAGCCTAAGTTAACTGCCATTCACTAGAGGCTACCAACCCTGGTTTGTTTGTTTGTTTGTTTGTTTTTTCTTGAGCCAGTTTCTTATTGCCCAGGCCGGCCTTGAACTCACTGAACTCACTATGTAGCAGAAGATAACCTCAAATGTATAGTTATTCCTAAGCCTCCCCCCCCCCCAAAAAAAAAAGTTACAACTGTCTTGTTCCTCAACTTTACCCGATTCTTCTGAAGGTTTTTGCCTTTGGCAGACTCTGGGAGGAATGAGGAGGTAGCAGGAATTTCTGCGTGCGGCTATTCTCGGAGTAATTCACTTTACCCGGGAATACCTGGGAATTGAAGAGGAAGCCAAGCCCCCACCCCCCTCTCTGGGATAAAGTTTCTGAGATTCCTTTGGAGTCTGAACTCACATCTCTTGACATGGTCCCCTTCAGTATTGCCCAGAACGAGGACACCCTAAGCCTCCTAAGGAGAATCTGCCGTTCTTCCCTCATTCCTGGGGCCGTGGTACACACAGGATTAGCAGCACTTAAACCAAGTCCTGCTTCCAAATACAAGGCAGAGGAGTTAGAAAGGTTTGTGGTTACAATCTGGTGGGACTGGAGTATTAGCATTTAGTAGCCTCTCCACGTACCCCCATAGCCTCCATGGGTATTTTCTCGAGCTACAGCTTGCAGCTTTCCAAGAGTGTCCATGATACTTGATGACGTGGGAGCCTCAGAAAGGCCCACAGTGTAGACGGGGCAAAGACTCTATTTCAGCTGTTGTAGCAGGGTGTCATAACTACTTGGTAAAGCAATCTGACCGCACAGTACCACAAGATCTCCATGAACTGCCGTGTGTGTGTGTGTGTGTGTGTGTGTGTGTGTGTGTGTGTGTTGTGTGTGTGTTTCTCTACCACCTCCACGGAGCCATAGAATTCTAGGAAACTAGCTACCTGTCCTGCTTTGAGTAGTGGTGGTGAGCTATGATAGAGCTGTTTACATGTGTACTTTTGAGTGGTAATGATTGGAAATTGATGATTTCTTCTGTGCGGCAGGCAGCAGGGATGGAAGGCAGGGTTTGATGTGTGAGGCCAGTGCTGAGTCATGCTCGCTCACTCTAGCTTGCTCTCAACCTAGTGACTTTTTCTCTATTGCATATTCCTATTCCTTCCTGGACCCAAGGGTTGCCTATTGTGAGGGGAGTGAATTTTCTCATTCTCATGCGATTTTTGCTTCTCCTCCTCCTCCTCTTTCTCCTCTTCTTCCTCTTCCTTCTCCTCCTCTTCTTTCTTCTCCTCTGTCTCCTTCTCTTCCTTCTCTCTCTCCTTCTCTTCCTCCTCCTTCTTCTGCCTTTTGGCTTAGCACAGATTCGTCAAGAGAGGCAGCTCTGGTGTATACACTGAGATAATAATCTAAGGCCATTTTCTTGGTGTGTGGTGCCCTCTGCCCATACTGTGTCTGCACATGTATGCCACGGGCTCCTCTCCTCTTATCTAGGTGTTCAGATGATTACCTATCTCTGCATCAGCGTATCTAGGTGTGTTGCGACTAGCGAGCTATCTGTGGCCATGTAGCTATTGGTGTAACCAGATATTATATGTAGATATCTGGCTGTGTACATCTACACAGTGGTGTATCTAGACATTATCTTAGGGAAGGTCTGGTATGGGGTGGATACCTGTCATCTCTGTGGGCGGTGGCTTTATCTTCCTGACAACCTGGAGAAAGGGCCCTGAGACATTTTTCTGGCACTGACATTGGCTCTTTGGCTTCTCCTCGCCCAGTCTTCCTGTCACAGGGGCAAATAAGGTCTGAGGCTCCGGTGTAGGGCTCTGTAGCCCTCTCTGGTGACCTCTGCCTGCACAAGGTTTGCTTAACAAACCTAGAAACTTGGTCCTTCTTGGCTATTTTGGATCTTTTCTTCTGTGAATTCTGGACACTGGGGCTGTTCAGACGGCCTGCTTCCCATCAAGATTCTTGGTTGCTTGCATCCCTGGAAACACAGCCAGCTAGGCGGTTGATTCTTTGTGTCAGATGCATGCTGGTGACATTCACTTGCTTGGCTCTTCATGAAGAGAGGCCTCTATTGGTCCCATACTTGATGATGGGTCCTGTAGGAATGGAAAGGATGTTCAGCAATCAAAGCTTAGAGCTTCTCTGCTTCTCTCTCTCTCTCTCTCTCTCTCTCTCTCTCTCTCTCTCTCT
>NC_034605.1:7015933-7017879 GCF_900095145.1 Mus pahari | reverse complement strand
CCTCTGTCTTTCTTCTCTCTGTCTTTCCTCTCTCTCCCTCTGTCTTTCTTCTCTCTCTGTCTTTCCTCTCTTTCCCTGTCTTTCTTCTCTCTCTGTCTTCTCTCTCTCTCTCTCTCTCTCTCTCTCTCTTTCAGTGAGAGTCTTGCTGGTCATCCATGCTAGCCTAGACCTCCTATTCTCCCTGTCTCTGTATTCTAAGTAAATGCCAGCATGTCCTACAAATCTCCAGAATAGGGTTTTGCATCTTTACCTGATGCATTCACTTTTTTTTTTTTTTCTTCTTGTGACCTTGAGTGTCCTTACAAGCCATCGAAGGACTTTGGGTCCTGTTGGCTGTTGTTAAATCATGGTTGATTGGCTGGTTTTAGTTGCTTGTGCAGAAGCAGGCAAGGGGGAAGCAACAGCTTTCAAGCACTGCAGATGTGTTGGGTGATGTGGGCACAGGGTTATATCCTTTGGAAGAGCGTACTGCTTTAGCACAGACTCCAGGGCGGTGGATGTCGCTCCTCATGGGAGGCCCTGGCTACCACCCCTAGAAACCCACTCCCTCCAAAAGTCTCAGAACACACACATTTCCAGGGGAAGGGTTTCAGAACATCACCCTGTGAAAAAGCCAGGTAGAAGAGTGACAGCCAGACCTTGTAGGGAGGCACAGAGACCTAGTTTTCCAGAAGATAGATTTCAACACAGGAGGCTTCACTCTGTCCAGCTCGGTGTGGCAAGTCCCAGAGAAGACTCATCATATAAGTAAACAAAATGGTGTCTGGTGACCCCGATTCCCCATCTTCTCATGAAATATCTTAGGGAAATCTTAAGGAAGTAAGACAGGTTTTTATATTTTAGTCATCAGACATATACTCGATACTAGGTGGGCCCCGTACTTCCGCTGATCAGATGTTGATGAGTTTAGCTGAATTGTGCTCGGGGCCTGTGGGCTTTGAAAGCGATGACAGCTGAATCAGAAGCCCCGTGTTCCAAGACCTGCAGTACCTGGGTCTCTGGAAAGAAGGAAGGAGCAGATAGGAAGAAGAGGCAACCAACACAGAAACACATCCCTGGCCTGGGGCCTACTGTGCTACTGTGCAAAAGCTTTTATCATTTCAAAGGCAGCAAAAAAGTAAAAAAAAAAAAAAATTGATCTTTGTTTAGATTAACAGACCCCTGACTATGAAGAAGGAAGGCATCCAGACCCGAAACCGGAAGATGTCTAGCAAATCGAAAAAGTGCAAAAAGGTGCACGATGCCCTGGAGGACTTCCCCAAGAGCAGCTCCTTCAACCCGGCCGCTCTCTCCAGACACATGTCATCCCTGAGCCACATCTCTCCCTTCAGCCACTCCAGCCACATGCTGACCACACCGACGCCCATGCACCCGCCCTCCGGCCTCTCCTTTGGACCTCACCACCCATCTAGCATGGTCACCGCCATGGGTTAGAGAGGCAGAGCTCTGCTCCACATGCGCGAGGAGTCTCCGAGTCTGCGAAGAGCTCCTCCGACCCCTTCTACTTGCGTTTTTCGCAGGAGCAGTATCATGAAGCCCGAAAGCGACAGATCTGTGTTTTTGAAGGCAGAAAGCAAAATGTTTGCTTCTTTTTCAAAGGAGCTCACGGTGGTGTCTGCGTTCCAACCACTGAATCTGGATCCCATTTGTGAATAAGCCATTCAGACTCATATTCCCTATTTAACAGGGTCTCTAGTGCTGTGAAAAAAAATATTGCTGAACATTGCATATAACTTATATTGTAAGAAATACTGTACATTTGAGGAAGACTTTATTGTACCTGGATAGCTGTAAGAAAGGCATGAAGGACGCCAAGAGTTTTAAGGAATATAGGGGGATTAAAGTGTGGAGATACAGAAGAAACTACTAAGTCTGATGTCCAAATGGGCACGCTGTCAGTTTTGTTTCCCTTCAGTTGTTTGATGCATTTAAAAAAAAAAAGAAAA
>NC_034605.1:7005517-7015592 GCF_900095145.1 Mus pahari | reverse complement strand
AGTCCCTGTAATTGTTGTTTGTATGTATAATTCAGAAGCACCAAAATAAGAAAAGATGTAGATTTATTTCATCATATTATACAGACTGAATTGTTTTATCCATTTATTTACTGTTAGTTTTAGGAGCTGTTTTTTTTTTTTTTTTTTTTGGTTTTAATGTTTTTTTTTTTTTTCTTTGGATTTTTGGTTGAATAAACTAGCTTGCTTTCAGTTGACTTAAGGTGGATGTACTCTGGAGGGTTTATTTTTTCCTTTTATTATTATTTTTTGATGGTATTTATTAAATAGCTTCTATGGGCCCGGTGGTACCTGTCTTTTTCGTCACTTCTCTTGCAGCCTAAGTTATGAAGGTAGCAGCGTACCAGCTACCGACGTGCATGTCAGCGACCTGGCCACTCACAGGCCTGGTCCTGAGAGCCACCTGGCTGACTGTTAGCCCCTGTGTGTTCTGTATTAGTGATCACTGCCTTTAAACAGTCTGTTGGAATAATACTATAAAAATAATAATAAAGTTAAAATATTTTAAAACAACAAAGTAACATTGTATCAACCTGGCGGCCAAGCTCTTACGGAATTTGGTAGCACCAGCTAATTTCAGAGTCGTTGTCATTTTAAGCATCCCAAAGCAAATGTGGAGATCATGTGAACCCGGCAGGCGATATCCATCCCTTGAATGAGAGAATAGTGAGTTCTACTGTTGTATAGAGAAATAAATCTATCCCTGGGCAGGCACAGCTTCTGGGTCCTCAAATGAGATGCGTGCTGTTCTTGGGTATCTCCTGAGACAATCTTAAAGGAAGAGTGGCAAACTCCCCAGCTGAGATTCCTGGGTGTAACTGCAGTCAGGGGGTGGATTCCTCTTTGATACAGCAAGCCAGCCAGGTGCCTCTGTTCATTCCCATCTTGCTTTGCTACTGTTGAATCACACCCTAGATGGAGGGGTGACCGGGATGTCTGCAAGACACGAAGTAACCCTTTTGAAACCTTCTGTATATTCACTCCCTTTGCTCTCTGACAGAACGTGTGACTCTGGCACACACTTAGGAATCTGTTAACTGCCTCTGCTTTCTTAGCAAATAGTTTGAAGTCCAAAGCTGAATGTTGAAATAAAAAAGTAAGAGGAGGGACACACAGTGGAGAGCTTGCCGGCTCCTGAATGATGACCAACAGTCCTGATACTGTCCTCTAACAGTATCCAGGAAGCAGGGTCCTAGGAAAGAGGGTCGTTTTGAACCTGGGGGATTTCACTGTCAGGTTGGTTTCCACCTCTCAGGAGTCCCTGCTTCTGTTCCTCAAGCCATTTGTGTTAATGCCCTTTCACCTTAAGAAGAAGGAATTCAAATTCTTGACATTCCTGGAGTGAGAAGGGGTTGGGGTGGGGTGGGGTAGGGGGTGGATAGGAAACAAAAGTCCCAAGGCTAGCCAGCCTGAGCATCGCTTTGTTTTAGGTAAGGTTGAGACCGACTGACCGACCACACGGTTTCTTTGTCGGCTCACCATGGCACACTTCAATTTCATTTTCAAGCAGTTTCTAGAAGACTACACAGAAGCGTTGTAAAATATCGATAGAGGGAGAGGGCAGTGGCTCAAGTTTCCTTCGGGTGTGGCTCTGGTAGGTTTTGGTTTTTTGGCTTTTAAGAAGGAGAAGAAGGAGAAGGAGGAGGAGGAAGGCACAGAAGAGCACCAATGTTGGTAAAGGTTTTAATCCAGAAAAACAGGACAAGAACTGAGACGCTGCTGAAATGCTTTCGAGTAAACTGTATCCTGGGCCAATTTTCAATCTGTTTGATCTCATTTTTTCAAAACTGTGTCAGCTTAGCCACAGAGGAATATTTGAGATATACTTACTATGGAGCTTGGGAGAAGGGGAGAAGAGACAATGCTTTGGCTGAGGTGTATTTTATAATGGGGTCTCACACTGTAGATTGGGTTGGCCTGGTACTCATTGTGAAGCCTAGGCTGGTCTCAAACTCTTGGCAATCCTCCTGACTCAGCTTCCCTGGTGCTGGAGTGACAGCAGGAGCCAACACACCTGACGTGGATTAGTTCTTTAAAACATTTCAAAGGCTCCGTCCTAGGGGAAATCCAGCTCTGCTGTTTTGGACGTTCACGGGGGTAAAGATCACTGGACATAAGCATGTTTTAAGATGGTGGTACTGGCTCATGCCTCCGTTCCCAGCACCGCAGAGGCAAAGGCAGGGAGGGCAGCCTTCAGTTAGAGGCTGGGATCCAGGCCTGGGCTACCTGGGGAGTTCTCAGGCGGCCTGAGCTAAAAAGTGACCCTCTGCTCTCCAAAAGCCAAATGGAGCGAAACAACCATAAAAGCAATCTAACCAAAAATTAAACAAAAAACGTTGTCCCGTGTTCAATAAATACTTATTGGGTATCGAGGTTGAATTTTGTTCACATAAAACTGCTTGTTGCTAAGTCCGATGACTTGGGGTTGACCCCTGGATCCACACAGTAAAAGGAACTGAGAAAGGAGAACTGACTTCCACAGGTTGTCCTCTGATCTCTAGGTGTGCGCTGTGCCCTGTGGGTGTGCGCGCACACACAATAAATACAACCTTTTTTATATATTCGTTGACTTGTTATTTTTTTGCTTTGAGTCAGGGTTTCTCTGTGTAGCTAGAAGTCACTTTGTAGACCAGGCTGGCCTCAAACTCACAGACCTTTGCCTGTCTGCCTCCTGAGTGCTGGGATTAAAAGCATGCACCACTACTGCTCAAAATTATCTTTTTAAAAAAACGAGTTGTTAAGAGAAGATAAACCAGGCACGGTAGCTTATACCTGTAATCTTAGCATGTAGGAAGGGTGAGGCTGGTGGATTGCTTTTAGTTGCAGGCCAGCCTGAGTTACTCTGTAAAACTGTCTCAAAAAATCTGAAAAGGAAGAAAGAAAGAAAGAAAGAAAGAAAGGAAGGAAGGAAGAAAGGAAGAAAGAAAGAAAAAGAAAAAAGAAAACAATATCAAAAAATAGAGAAACTAAGAGGTTAGTGACATCATTCTTACTTTGTGACATTAATCTTGTTATTCCTCTTTAAAATGAGCTGCATAAACTGTGCTAAGTTCATGGCTGGGCCTCTCTCTGGGTTAGTCCTTCAGGTAGAACCAGGACTATTTAGAGCCTGCCTTCCGACATCACTATTTATCCTCCAACATTTAAAGGTGATCGTGTAGGGGACTGGAGAGAGAGAGAGCTCAGTTGGTAAACTGTGCGCTGTGTAAACTTGAGGATTTAGTTTGACTTCAGCCCCACAAAAGCTTGGAGGGGTGGCGTGAGGTGGGCATCCCAGTGCTACGGAGATGGAGGCCCTGATGTTGGCTGTAGTATGTCACATATGTGTACACGCAAGTACACCTGTGCTTGCATGTGTGCATGCGTATGCACAGACACATACAAATGTTTTTAAAGGATTTGTTTTTTATGATACGTACTTTGCCCCTCCCCCCCTCCCTCCTTCCTTCGTTCTTCCTCTGCCTTCTCTCGGTCGAGGGTCTCTGTAGCCTAGGATGTTCAGGAATTCCGTATGTAGCAGAGGATGACTGAACTTCTGATCCTGCTGCCTCCACTTCTCAAGTGCTACCATGACAGGCATTCAGGTTTACGTGGTGCTCCGTGCTGAGCTTAGGGCTTTGTGCAAGCTAAGAGAACACCGTGCTAACTGAGTGACATCTTCGAACTGTTACTATTTTGAGAATTCTTCATTAGGGAAGGCTAGAATTTTGAAAAGTGGCATTGGAGAATCCTGGAGTGATAGATCCAGAAGATTCCGGAAAGTCTGGTGGCTCCCCACCTCAGTGCTGCCGAAAGCTACCTTACTGAACATAAATTAACCTGCGTGGCCTGACTGGCAGCTCCACACAGGAGTCCGCATCTCTGCCTTTGGATTCTCTGCTCTTACTGAACTGTGTCCAGGCCCCTCTGGAGCTGAATACATGGGCCTTACTCGTTCTGCTGATTTGGGTCGCCTGGCTCATCCATCCTGTAAAGAAATCCTGCCTGAATGCTTTACGGGCTATTCTCGGAGCACAGCCAGTATCCAACCTTTCTTTCCCCCCTGTCTCTCTCTCTCTCTTTCCCATTGGAGAAGGGGATAAACAGAGGAAGTAGACCAGTGTTCACAGAAGCGGCTCCTTTCCGGGTGCCTTGGTCACATTCCTTCCTGACTGGCCCTTGGCTCCTTTGCAGGGGACCCTGGTACATTAGCTACATTGTCTGTGGTGCATTTTTACAATCCCCTGTCATGTCTGTGTGCACGGTTTGTCAGGCTGAGCATTGGAGAGGGGATTTGGAGAATGGGCCCCCTCACCCCACCCTTCCTGTTGACCTGGAGCTGAGCAAATGCCCTGTCCTAGGGAACAGCCATCTCCCTGCCCTTGTGGGAGGGGCCTGGTCCCCAATGAGAGCCTAAAGGTTGTGTCAACACCTGAAAGGGACATTGTGTTATCAAGGAAGCAGCTTTGGGATGTGGGTTTTATAGCTCAGGGTAATGAGTAAGGACTTGAAGCCATTGGGTCCTGCAAGGGGAGCTGGTTCTGTGGCTTGGTCTCAGGGTGATTGTAGCTGCAGAGAGTACCACAAAGAGACCAGCTTATCTGGGTTACCTGGGGGTGGTGAAGGTGGGACGGAAGCCCTGTGGGCACAAGAAACTAACAGAAAAAAAAAAGTTTTGTTCTCTTGTTTCTCCCCCCACCCCCATGATAAATTTGGCGAAGACTTATGAACTACATTTGTAAAGTCCCCAAACACTATTTACTGTCAGGGCTCGCACAGGTGGGCAGTCTTTGGGACAGTTGACCTCAAGTGCCACTGTGAATAAGTTGTTCCCTGGGGATGGGGGTGGGAGGAGCTTAAGTATAACAGTGGCTTTTTTTTTTTTTTTTTTTTTTAAATCTTTAAGATAGAACCTCCAGCTCTAGCCCAGGCTGGCCTGGGATTCACAAGGATCCTTCTAGCAGTTGTTATTTGAGGGTCACTAAAACTCCATTTCAACTGGAAAGGGTCATCACATCAAAGCCCTGTAAGCTGACCTGTCGTAAATCTGAAAGCTGAGCGCACTGTGCACCACAAGGAGCATCTTCAGGGGTTCCTGGCTGCAGCTGAGCAAGTGGGGTTTGTTTTGTTTTGTTTTGTTTTATGCTTATGCCTGTTTTGTCTGCAAGTATATATGTGCTCTTTGGACATTCTTGGTGCCCTTAAAAACGAGAGGGTCATTGGATCCCCTTGTAAGCCACCAATAGGCAAGTGGTAGGATTCAATTTTGAATAACTCAGGACCTCTGTCTATTTCCCACAAGTTGTCCTCTGACCTTCACAGAAGCACTATGTCAACTGCGCACTAACACACACACACACACACACACACACACACACACACACACTCTTTAAAAACTTGTTTAAAGGACAGGCACATAGATCATTTGTTCAGTTCATTTCTTGGGTCCAAGCGGGCAAATGTGTGTGAAGGCTGGTCTGATGTAGCACACAGAGCTGGCACCATGGTGAACCACTGTCGAACTGTAGCTGACCTTCTACCAAGAACATCTCAGGGACTACAACCGGTTCTTGGTTCCTCCAGTGGATTTCCTCACTTGATTTCTTTCACAAAAAGTCTATGAAGCTCTTGTTTCTATTATGGATAAAGAATATTCCAGAAAAAAAGCAAGTAATTTGTCCAATGGCTCACATCTGCTAAAAGCAAGGCTTCAGAGCTGGATGTGGTGGAGCCAAGAGTCTGGCCCCAACAATAGTATTAATGGCATTAGGAGAATGACAGTCATTGAAGCCTGCTCACAGCTCAGTGCCTGAGCTTATAACACTTGTTCCTTGTGTTTTGTTGAACACATAAATGCTAGTGTTCTTGTCTTCCTTTCTCAGAGGAGACATTGAGCGTACCCACTCAGCACAATAGTTTCCAGGCTGGGGAGATGGCTTTGTAGGTAAAATACTTGCCTTGCAGCATGAAGTCTTGAGTTTGATCCTCAGAACCAATGTAAAAAAGCCAATCAAGGTGATACGTTTTGCTAATGTAGCTCCAGAGGGGCACTGGCTGGCCAGCTCAGAGCAGCCTCCTCTTCAAGATCTAGGCCAATGATAGATCCTACTTAAACACAGTGAGGACGATGCCTGAGGAATGACATCTGGGATTATCCTCTGGCCATGTGTAGTTAAACAACAAATACATAGGCAGAGTTGCACACAGAAGACTCACAGATAGCAGAGACTACGAGGATGGGGCCTTTGGTACAGTGCTTGCTGCCCAAGAAGAAGGTTCTGAGTTCAGATCCCAGCAACCACATACAGAGCTGTCACGTCAGTGTGTCTGTCTATAACTTCAGGGCTGGGCAGAGAGAGACCAGAGACACAAGGGTTCCTGGGAAGAGACCAGGGCCAGCTTGGGCAAGTTTTTGAGACCCTGTCTTTGTTGCTGTTGTTGTTATTGTTGCTTTTTAAAATTAATTATTTTATTTTATTACATCCTAAATGCTGCCTCCTCTCAGTTTCCCCACCTAGAATTTCCCCCTCCCTCCCCTCCCTGTATCCCAACCCGACCCTGGGGCATCAAGTCTTTACTGGATTAGGCTCATCCACTCCCACTGAGGCCAGACAAGGTAGGCCTCTGCTACATAAGTGCTGGGAGTGTGGGGGTGGGGGCTCTTTGGTTGATGGCTCAATCTCTGGGAACTCTCAGGGGTCCAGGTTAGTGACACTGTCGGTCTTCCAATGGGGTTGCCATCTCCTTCAGCTCCTTCAATCCTTCCCCTAACTCTTCCATTTGGGTCCCCAACCTCTGTCTTATCCTTGAGACCCTGTCTTAAAATAAAAATAGCAGTGGCGGGTGAGTGCTTGGAGTAGCTCAGTGAAAAAGAGCTTCCTCAGCAGGCATGAGACCCTGGGTTCCATCCGTAGGGAAACAGAGAGTGTACACATGTGATAGAGACATTTGCATGGTAACATTTTACTCCATTTGTATGTATGTGTGTGTGACCGCTTGTGGATCGCAGAGATCAATGTTATGTGTCTTCTTCAGTCGTTTCTTCCTTCCTTATTTTTTGAGACAGGGTCTATGCCTGAGCCTCGAGATTGCCCAATGGGCTAAACTATCTGGCCAGCAAGCCCCAGGAATCTTCCCGTTCCTGCCTCCTCAGCTTTGAGATTTCAGGCCTGTGGCCAGGCCCAGCTTTTCAGTGAGTGCTGGGAATCGAACTCAGGTCGTCAGGCTTACATGCCAGCACTTTACTGACTGACCACTCTGTCATTCCAGAGTGGGCCTTTGGCTTGCTGCTCCAGTAAATCTGGATGCACCTCCCTGACTTTGTAGAGAGGGCAGAATGGAGGACCTTGCCTCTATAATTGGATCGGGGGTCCAGAGCTGCCACTTAGACTTAAAGTGACTGGAGAGATGGGGTTGGGCGGTTCCTTTACGTTGCTTCTGCCCCACCCAGCACACCGTACCCTCTGCATACCGTCTGCTCTATCAGAGCCCCCCCCCCCCGCGCCGCAGCTGGATGGTTTCCCCCACTACCAAGCATAGCTACAGAAGTGTAAGGATTTTTTTCTCTGTGTAGCCCTAGCCTGGAACTCACTCTGCAGACCAGGCTGGCCTCGAACCCAGAGACCCTCCTGTCCCTGCCTCCCTAGTGCTGGGCTTAATGGCAGGCGCCACCACGGCCTGGAGCCTGTGGATGGGAATGTGGGTTTTAAAGGTCATAGCTTCCATGTGACCCGCTTTGCTGATCACACGAAGCTCTGAGGGAGCGTGGAGGTTTTAAACTACAGCCGTGGCTAAGGTGAAGTTTAGGGATAAGGTGTCTCTGCTTTCCGTTACCCCAAATAGAAGAGCGCCGGCGGAATGTCTGCCCTTAGAGCCAGCTGGCTGAGCAAAGGTGAAAGGAGAGGAGGGAAAAAACCGAGGTGCACACCAATCCACTCTTTCTACTGGCCCGGCTCTCTAAGGTGTACTGTTGGCCCACGTCCTCTCTCTGCTACGGCCTGGGAAACTGAAGCTCTGGGGATGTATCTGAGTTACTCAAGGACACAGAAAGTCTTGTCTCCAGGGGCCTGCCCTAGATTGTGGGAGAGTTGTTATAGCCCAGCTCTAAACAATAAAACAACAGAAAAGTCCACAGTGGTGCGAATTGTGAACTTCAGGGAAACCCCAAGGTAGCTGACAGCTGAGAAAGACGCAGGATCTAGATAAAGCATCTCTAAGAGAACTAGCGTCTTTGCTGTCTCTGCTCAGAAGGAGCCCAGCTCAGGGCTGCCGCAGTCTTGTCAAGAGCTGCCGTTGGGATGGAACGGCGGTGCGTCCCCCATCTGTCATTGGCTTTTTCTTGTTTTGTGTTTTGGACAGAATCTCATGTGGGCCATGCTACCCTCCAATGTACAAAGTAGCTGGTGGTCTTGAATGTCTGGTCCTCCCAGCTCTGTCTTCTAGGTGCAAGGGCTCTAGGTGTGAGCCTTCATGCCTAGTTTACGTGGTACTAGGGATTTCCTGCATGCTGGCAAGCTCTCTACGAACTGAACCGAATCCTCAGCCCCAGCCTACTGAGGGAATGAACAAAGGTAACCAAGGCTAGAGAGATGGCTCAGATGGGCCTGAGTTAGGATCTTCTGCAACCAAAAAAAAAAAAAAAAAAAAAAAAAAAGCCAGGTGTGGTGTGGTGTACACCTTTAGCACTCTGGAGGCATAGGCAGGTGGATCTCTGTGAGTTCGAAGCCGGCCTGGTCTAGAGAGTGAGTTCTAAGACTATACAGAGAGAACCTCTCTCTTGGAAAAACCAAACCAAACCAACGAACCAAACAAACAAAAAGCCAGGCATAGTAGCACATGTCTGTGACCCCAGTACAAGGGAGGTGGAAACAGGAGGACCCTTGGGGCTTGCTGGCCAGCCAGTCTAATCAAACAGATATGCTCCAGGTTCCCTGAGAGATACTTGTCTCAAAAACTAAGGTGGAGAGTGGTTTAGGAAGTGACCCGGATATGGGCCTCTGGCTTCCATTTACCCACCCTGTGCACATGCATGCAGATACACTCCACACACATATGCACCTCTACCAAAAAGGAGGAGACTTCTAGTCTATCCCAAAGTTTGGACATGCATTTTTACTGGGGTAAGACAGCTGTAACTTGTCAAGAATGGATGCCCAAGTTGGACTGAAGCTTGCAAATCAATACAATGTGTTGGCTTGCGGGAAACTTGTCCCATTTTGTTAAGGATTACATTTCTACATAGTTTGCAGACTAGATGTTAATCAGTGGCTCTTGGCCAGAGAGGGCAAATCCTATCAGTAAATAAATGCATTTAAGAGATGTCAGGGGAAGACCAAAGAGGAATATGTGCACAGAGACCTAAAAATAATATGAAACCATTTAGGAACTTGAAGGTCATTTTGTTGAGGGCAAAATTCTTGTGCAGGGTGCTGACAGTTTGCCCTCTGGGTGTTTTCAGAGCTTAAAGGATCAAACTGTCCACACAAAATATGGAATGTCTAATAGAGAGGTCCATGTACTCTTCCAGCTCAACCTTTTAGCCCTTTAATTACTGTGGCTCCAGCCTGATGTTGGATACCACCCCGAGTGTAACAGTTGCATAGGCGGGGCATTATGGCCAAATGATTGGCTGGTACCTCTGAATGGGACTTTAAGGAGTCTTAGGGGATGAGAGGAAATGGATGGCAGTCAGTCACAGCTCATGAGAAGCGATGCAGATGAGGGGAGCAATCCTTTACCCCATTGGAGACTATTCCCAAGGATAATTGAGCTTCTTTGCCACTGTGCAGAAATCCTCACCAAAACGTCCCGTGCTACCATTGAAAGGGGCTGCCATGAGGCGGGGACTCAGACGGTGGAGTGTTTGCTTAGCATGCACAAAGCCCTGGGGTCGTCCAGCACTGCAGAAATCAAACATGATTGCTATGAGCCAATAATCAACACTCAGAAGTTGGGAGATAGAAGTAGAAGAATCAAAAGTTCAATGTCATAGTTTGGCTACATAGGAAGATTGAGGCCAGCCTGTGCTACATAAGACCTTGTCCAGAAGGAAAGGGAGAGGGAGAGGGAGAGGGAGAGG
>NC_034605.1:7004494-7005506 GCF_900095145.1 Mus pahari | reverse complement strand
AGACCAGGCTGGCCTCGAACTCAGAAATCCGCCTGCCTCTGCCTCCCGAGTGTTGGGATTAAAGGCATGAGCCACCACGCCCGGCCTGAGATGGTAATTTTAAGAGCACAGTTTCAGGCTACAGAGCCAGCTCAGTGTGTAAAAACATGAGAACCTGAGTTCGAATCCCCAGAATCCACTAACGCTGGGTACCATAGCATGCACCAGAAAGCCCAGAACTACTACAGCAAACGCTAAATAGAATTTCACTATATATTCCAGACTGGCCTTGAACTCAAGACCCTCCTTGCCCAGTCTAAGGAAACACTCTATTGCTGAGCTACATCCCCACGAAAGAGGCAGAGTTAGGATTGTCGGGAGTTCTCAGGCTGTGAGCCTGGCATTCATAATGGTGAGCAAGAAAAAGTCCCTGTCTCAAGCCTGTTGGGAGGTAAGATCAAATGGGAGCTTGTTCCTTGAAGTCTACCTGATTGCTGTGGTATTTGTACACTCGTGTCCACATACATGGAGAAGGAAACGTGAGGTTTTCCTCGGACTCACCTCTGTCATCTTCAGTCCCCACCGGCTCGGTTTTGGGCAGTTGTCAATGACAGTGAGCCTCTGGTCTCATTTCCATTTAAGCTGCAGAGCCTCGCTGCCAGCAGAACCCTGTGCTCTGGGCTGATGTCACCTTGTTCCTTCTCTCTCTACATCCTACTCCATGCTAAGTCTGAGCTAATGAACTCTTGATGCTTAAAGGCTTCGTGTTGTCGTTCTTTGTTAGGATTTGCACACCAGAGAAACCTTTAATGCTTTCACAGTCCAACTAAGCAAGCGAGTCTTGTGTGACTTCTGGGTACCAGAGGAGATAGAATGTTTCTGGTTTGGTTGGATCTTGTGGTACTGAGGGATAGCACCCAGGATTTTACCCATTTGAAGCAAACACTGTACCAGTGATTTATATTTCCAGACAAGATATAATATTATTTGAACAGAAAATTTCAGGGTCTTTCAGTACTTAGCACAATAATAT
>NC_034605.1:6998168-7004483 GCF_900095145.1 Mus pahari | reverse complement strand
TCTCTCTCTCTCTCTCTCTCTCTCTCTCTCTCTCTCTCTCTCTCTCTCTCTCTCTCTCTGTGTGGGTGGGTGTGTGGGTGGGTGTGTGCGCACATGTGTGTGTGCCATGCCACATGTGGTTGGCCAGAGGACAATTTACTGTCCTTCTACCATGGATTTGGACATTTGAATTCATGCCATTGAAGTTGGTAGCAAACACTTGGCCTGCCAAGCATCTTCCCAAACCACAGCTTTGAGACAGAGTCTTACTATATAACCCAAACTGACTGCTAATTCATGATCCTCTGTCTCAGCTTCCTAAATGCTGACATTACAGGTGTGTGCGCACAGGAGTTTGTTGAACAATTTTACCACTTATGTGTTAGGTGACAATGAGTCTGGAAACATAGTATTTTACCATATCAGGAAATTGATGTTAATAAGCCACTTGTGGACCTATCTCTGTGTTAGACATGTGACCTCCCTGAGCAGTGGGTACTTGGTGTGTGCTTTACGTAGACATAGTATCTCACTCCACCCTCCTGACTGTCCTGCAATGTGCTGATTAGCACCCAGATTTACACGGGAGCACAGAGAGGTTCAGAGAAGCTAAGTTAACTCAAGTTTCATTTCCAGAGCTGTGTGATTGACTACCTTCTACCCTGTGCTACAAGAGGCTGATCCTCAGATAGAAACAGAAGCCAAGCTGGGCGTGGTTGTTGTACACACCTATAGTCCCAGCACAAGGGAGGCTAAGGTAGGACCACAAGTTCAAGGACAGCCTGAGAAACGTAGTGAGATTCTATTTTTAAAAGTCAATGACAGGAAGGACGTGGAGCCCTACATCCTTGGCCTTTAAGTTATTTTCCTTAGGCACCTTTCCAGTGACTCTTTCTGCTAAGTGACCGTTGTTCAGTTTCTCTCTCATAAGGCAACATCACCGTTTAACCCTCTCTCCCAGGAGGTTAAGTTCCTTGCCCAACATCTTACAGCAGGCAAAGGTCAAGGCTGGATTGACAACTGAGCACAGCGCTCAGGGCTGTGGATCTCTTGGGGAATGTATGAGGCAGAGTCGGGTTATGTTTAGACTTGATCGCTTGGTGGTCGTCAGTAATTTTTAGGAGCCCAGGATAATCACTCACATGGAAAGTCTGGTTTTAAAATCCCTTTCTGGGTTGAGGAATGGTGGTGCGTGGCTGTCCTCCCAGCACTTGGGAGGTAGAGGTAGGTAGGTTTCTTTGAGTGTGGGGCTGGTCTGTTTTATGTAGTGAACCTGTTGAAACTAGGCATATGGGCCTGAAACTAGGCATATGGGCTTGCTGTTAGTAGGGGACTGAACTCCTGGCCAACCAGAGCTACACAGCAAGATCCTTTGTGTGTGTGTCTCTGTGTGTGTGTCACTTCATCTATTTGGGAGGCTGAGGCAGAAGGGTCACAGTTCAAGGCCACCCGGAATATAGGGTAATATTCAAGGCCAGCTTGAGTAACTCCTCAAGATTTTGTCACAAAACAAAAGTAGTCAAAGCAGATGACAGGGTAGATCCAGTTCTGTCGTATAGCACTTGCCAAGTACCAACAGGTCCTGGAATTCAATCCTGAGCTCTGCAGAGAGAGTAGTGAAAGAAAGAAAACCCTCTTCCACGACTGAGGGAGGGTATGCTGGCCTTCTGATAACCTCCAGAGAATGGTCGTTTTTCTTCCCATTGCTTGCTTGCCTCACACCTGAGTCATGACGGAACTCCAGACGCCACGTGGAGACTTGCTGTCCTTATTATGTCTAGGCTGGTAAAACTCAACCAAACTAATCACCTAGCACTCAATCCAATAAAAGTTCCCTCTTTTTATAATGGAGAAATTAAGCAGAGTTGAGCAGTAGAGGTTAGGAGAAGGGCCATAAAATATAATTATAATAATAATAATATTAATAGTAGTACACTTTTAGTGGCCTCCTGCCTTTCATCCCAGATCTAAAAGAGACTGGCTACTGTTAATTAATATGATTTGGCCCTGTTGGCATATGGGCCCAAAGAAGAAAGCAAGTGTGTGTTTGCTTTTTGTAGGGGACTGAGTTGCTTTCTTTGTCCAATGAAGATGAGGTGGGGAGGAGGGGTGTATGAGGGTGGAGGCAGGGAGTTTGACACAATTCCCTTCACAGGGGTGTGTGTGTGTGTGGAAAGTTAATCGGTACACTGACTGTTTTCTTCAAGGTTTTTCATATTTATATACTTTGCTGTTTGGTAGGGTTGGCTTTTATTCTAAGCTTGCTGTGCTTGGCTTAGAGGCTGTTGGGGTAGTGTTTGAGGACACAGATCATAGATGCTGTTGACTCAGGGAGGCGATGAAGGTGATGGGGAGGGCCCAGCTTGTATGTGGCCAAGTTTTCCTTTTCTTGCTCATTCATGTTGGTTTCTCTTTGAAGTGATCTCTCCCATAGGTAGCTCAGGTTGGCCTCAGCTTCTATGGCTAGTGATGACTTCTCATTAGCTTTCCTCTACATCCCAGGTTCTAGAATCACAGATGTCCACACCCATCCTAGCTTCTAGTTTTCAAAAAAGTGACGTGACACACATCGATTCTTAATTCTTTTTTTAATCACAGGTTTTGGAGGAGATAGTGACAGGCAGTGGGGACACACTTTTCAGAAGGTCCCTATCTGGTGGAAAAGGAGGGAGGCCCAGAGAGATCTCCTTGATCTGAAAACTGGACTGCCAAGGTCAGGGTTGTCTCTGGAGCAATCACTCACCGGTTATTTTACCTCTGGCTACAGTGTAGTAGAAATGAATGTATACTCTGAACCAGGTGGCCTGTGTGCAAAGGCTGGCTTTATCAGAGATTAGTGAATGACCTAACCTGGCTCAGCTTCATTGTTTCATCTGAAGGGAGGCAATATGTGTGTATGAGTGAGTGTGTGTGTCTCTGTGTGTGTGTGTGTGTGTGTGTATGTGTGTGTGTATTTATATATTTATGTGTATATATAATATATAAAACATCTATCTATCTATCTATCTATCTATCTATCTATCTATCTATCTATCTATCTAGCTAATTGTGAGGATTAATTAAAATGCTTTAGACAGTGTCCTCAGAATGATGTTTACAACAATGTCCTTAGTTCTATCAGTTCAAGGGTTGGGTGATGTTGGTAGAGTGCTTGATTTGCAAGCATAAGGGCCTGAGTTCAATTACCAGAAATTACCTCCCTATATAACCCCCCAAACTTCATTCTATTAAACAATAATTTAATAATCCCTATTATTGTGCTGTTGTTACACTTCTGGGTCTAGAGCCATATACTGGAGTGTGATAGGCCTACCAGTAGCCATACCCTTGAAGAAAATCGACTCTCTCCTCAGGAAGCCATCAATTTTCTATGAATCTCTTCCTACTCCAGGCTAGGATGCTGATGAGTGCTCAATCTTGTGGGGGTCTCGTGTAGCCAACCACAGCTGCTGTGAAGTTCACGTATGCAGTGGTCCTGCCATGTCACCTAGTCATCCCCCACCTCTGGTTCTTGCTATCTTTCTGAACTTTTCTCTGATGGAGTATGAGTCTTAGGCAGAGGGTGTGATGTAGATGTCCCGTTTGATGTCGAATCCTCTATGGTCACTTATTCTTATACCAAAATTATTTTCCAAGCCCCTAAAGTTCTTATCTTGTGTGTGTATATATGTGTGATTTCTTTTTCTTTCTTTCTTTTTTTAATATGGCATCTTGTTACGTGGTCCTGGATGGTCTGGAATAATACTATGTAAACTAGGCTGCCCTTGAACTTGAGACCCTCCTGCTCCTGCCTACAGTGCTGGGCTATCAGGCATTTCCAAGAACTGGGATAGCTTTGGTAGACACAAGCCATATTTTCCTTTGTACCTTTCTCTATTAGTGCTATAAAAAGGCAAGAAGGAAAATATCAGTTCAACGAGAGGTGGCTATCTGCCAAGGCCTTGGATTTGATCCTTCCAGTTTTCCTTTCTTCCTCTTGAAATCACTAGGTCTCTGACAGAAGTGATGAAAAATGTGCACAGTGCTAGAGAGCCTCCATCTTCGCCCCAGCATCACTTGTCACACGATAGCAGGCGAGGGGCTCTTTCTCCTCTGGGTCCAGTTTTCTCATTTCAAGGCCATAAGATAGCATCAGATTTATGGCTTTCAGGTCCTTTGGTGGAGGGTGGGGTGATTAGAAAGTGTTGTCAGCCCCATTGCAGCTTACACGTTTCCCCCAGTGGTTGCATCTAAGCCCTGGATGAGGTCAAAGAGTTGGACAACATTGAGAAATATTATTACAAACATGATATTTGACCTGTGGTCCAAAGGCACTCTTGATGTTCAGGGTGAATGCTGTCAGTGGACCTGGATACAGGCCCCAGGTTTATTCAGGGGGTTCCCAGAAAAGGAGAAGACAAAGCAGAATAAAAGCAGAGTGTTATCTCCAGTAATGGATCAGAGTCAAGACGGATGGAGGATGGTCAGAAAAATGGGTGTCTACACCTGAGAGTGTGGGTGTTACATCTTTCTCAACTGAAGTACCTGTGTTTCTACACTTGTACGTTCAACGTTCACTTTGACATGTCAAGTTCTCATGCAAATGAGTTGAGTGAGGTTCATTTATTATCTTGAAATATGAGGAGTTTTTTCATTTCCATCAGAGCAGGTATTAAAGTAATGGTGCATGTCTATGATCTTAGCAGCTGGGAAGCTGAAGAAGAAGGCTCCCCAATTTGAGACTAGCCTGGGCTACATAGCAAGATCCTATCTCAGAAAGGAAAAAAAAAAAGCTAAGGATGTAACAATTCATAGAGTGTAAAAACTCCTGAGTTTGTACCACATAAACTGTGCATGGTGCTGCAAGCCTGTAATTCCAGCACAGAGGAGCAGAGGCAGGAAGAACAGGAGTTGAAGCTCCGTTTTTGGCTACAAAGTGAGCTAAAGGCCAGCCTGAGCTATATATAGCCCTGTTCCTAAACAAACAAACAAACAAACAAACAAGCAAACAAACACATGACCTACAAAGTAGAATGGGTGTATTCACTCACAGCTACAATCTGAGCATTCAGGAGGCTGAGGCAGGAGATTCTTGAAATTTGAGAGCAGCCTTGTATACCTAGTAAGGCCTTGCCTGAGCTACAGAGTATCACAAAGATTCAAATCCAAACACATAGTAATAAACACAAAAGGATTAAAGATAAGAAGTAAATGAATAAAAAGAAATATTCTAAAAGTGCAGTATTTACATAGGGAAGAGAGCACGTCTTCAGGTTACCTTCTGCTTAACTTAGTGCTGAACTCACCAGAGAGGGCAGTGAGAACCATGCTAGTCTGATGTCTGGGGTGGGACCAGCCTTGACAAAGACTAAGCTGTGTTCTCAGTCACCGAGGCAGGCCGAGGGGCGTGCTGTACTCTCTGTATATAAGTTCCTGTTTAGCAGAACTGCTGGCTTCATATTTTCTATGGAGCATGATCCCTTGGGACTGGATTAAAGGAAAGACTCAGAATCTTACAGGACAGACACCCCCCTGCTCTTTGAAGAGGTATTCTATGTGAGCTAGGCAAACACATGGATATATATTATAGCTGGGTATAGAAAATCATTCACCTATATTTTAAGAGGGGAAAAGCTTTCACTGAAAGTGTAAGTGCCTACCATTGTGCACTGCAGTCACTGTGCTGTGCCCTCACTTGTGACAGGCAAGGGACATAAATCTTCCAACATTGAGCTAGAAGTGATTCAGATGCTTTAAGACAAACAGGTCTGACTGCTTCTCTTGTGTTCATATCCTACTGACTTGTGACTACAGCTAATTAATAACAGCATCAAATTCTATAGAGGTGCCTCTTCACAAAGGGGCCCAGTGGCTGTATACACTTAGATATTCTTAAAGTCAGGCACCACAGCTAATTGCTACTTAACTCTTTTAGCGGCTGCAGCTTAAAGAAAAGTACATAATGGTTAAAGGAGAAAACAGACCCACTGATTCCACTAGATGAGATGGTAGGAACTATCCCATCTCCTCAGCCACTTGGAGATTCCTACACTGATTCGACCTTAGGACACAGTAGGAGTATGAGAGTGTGAGGCACAGTGGAAATGTTTTGCATGTATGCTTACACCACTCCAAAATAAGTAAATAAACAAGTAAATATTAAGTAAAAAAGAAAATGCTGCTAGCATGTTTACTTCTTTAAGACAAAAATGTCTAAGTTGGGCTGGAGAGATGGCTCAGAGGTTAAGAGTTCTAGCCTCTATACTCAAAAAAACTGGAAAACCTGGAGGAAATGGACAAATTCCTAGACAGATACCAGGTACCAAAGTTAAATCAGGATCAGATTAATGACCTAAA
>NC_034605.1:6977455-6994569 GCF_900095145.1 Mus pahari | reverse complement strand
CTGGGAAGAGAGGCCCCTTGGTCTTGCAAACTTTATATGACCCAGCACAAGGGAAGGCCTGGGCCAATTAGTGGGAGTGAGTGGGTAGGGGAGCAGGGGCAGGGGGGGTATAGGGAACTTTCGGGATAGCATTTGAAATGTAAATAAAGAAAATAATAATATTAAAAAAAATAAATGAAAAAAAAAAAAAAAAGAGTTCTAGCCTCTTCCAGAGGTCGTGAGTTCAATTTTCATTTACCCACATGGCAGTTCCCAACTGCCTGTAACTCCAGCCTGTAGCTCCAACAACTTCACACAGACATACATGCAAACAAAATATGAATGCACATGTAATAAAAATAAATTATTTTTTAAAAAGATGATGGAGATGAAACTCAAAGATAGGTTGATGGGAGTCAGAATGTGGGAGATCAGAAAGTTACTTATTTGACTCATATTCTAGCAAGACTTTCTTTTTCATGGCTGGGAACCACACCCCAGGCTTTTTGCATGCTAGAAGAGTACTCTACCAGTGAGTTCCACCTGTAGCCCACTCAGTAGGATTTTGCTGGGAGAGAGAGATTTGAAGAACAAGGGCTTTGCACACATAGCGGTAGTGATGGAGGAGTCCATGATCCAATGGAGACCACATAGGCAGAAAAGCTGGATGGAGAATGTGGGACCAGACTATCCACAGTAGTTAAACAACTGGGATTTTTCTTCAGAAACTAAGATGAAAAGGGATCACAGCCGTATGCTGGACAATGGATACCGGGAACACTAGGGGATGGAAAGAGGGACTAGCAGGGAGGGAACAGCAGGAGTCCGGACAGGAGGTAAGAGATGGTATCTGAAGAAGGGAACAACTTGGAGAGTTGGAGATGGATAGGGAGCTCTTTTGAAGAAAACTCCCCACAGAATCTGGAAACTAGGCAGATGAAAGCAGCTGAGCTAGAACAAAGCAAACATCAGGCGGCAGTGAAATGACTTAAAGTTTCTGATTGTTCTGTTTGCCCAGATGCCTCTCGGAAGGACATGGAAAGTGGCACGGGGCAACTTTTGGAGAAGAGATAGTAAATCTAGCATGACCCACCCTGGGTTGTTGGTGGGTTGCCCATAGTGTCCAATAGGCAATGAGAGTGGTTAGGAAAGGCAAGTAGGCAAGCTTGGTTATCTCTGCAGAATTCTCCTTGAAATCATGTCAAGGCTACGAGAACCCAAAGAAAAAGCACAAAGTCAGGGAGTGAGGCTAGAAATCAGGACTAACCTGGGAAGTAAGAGGTAGAAGACAGAAGGAGCAGGGGCTGGCGAGTCAGGCAGAGAAGCCATTTGAGAGGCTGCCTCCTGGAAGCCAAGGGAGGAGAGATACTTCAAGGAGACTGAAGAGCTGGGGAGGTACTTCAATGGCAGAGTGTTTTCCTAGTATATATGGGGCCATGACTTTGATACATAGCACTGGGGGTTGGTGGAGAGTACAGTGTTGTGAAATTAAGGTTAAAGAATAGGAGCTGGGCAGTGGTGGCGTATGGCTTTAATCCCAGCACTTGGGAGGCAGAGGCAGAGGCAGGTGGATTTATGAGTTCGAGGCTAGCCTGGTCTACTACAAAGTGAGTTCCAGGACAGCCAAAGCTACACAGAGAAACCCTGTCTTGAAAAACAACAACAAAAAACAACAACAACAACAAAAAAAACAACAAAAAAGAATGGGAAGAGGGCACCGGGGAGATGGTTTGCATCAGTGGTTCTCAACTTTTCTAATGCTACAAACTTTCAATACAGTTCCTCTTGTTGTGGTTGACTCCCAACCATCAAATTATTTCATCGCTACTTCATAACTGATAGCTGTAATTTTGCTATTGTGATGAATCATAATGTAGTTATTGAATATGCAGGATACCTGATATGCAACCCCTACGAAAGGGTGGTTTGACCTCCCAAAGAGGTCGAGATGCACAGGGTTGAGAACCACTGCTTTAGGCAGTAAAGTGCCTGCTGCACGAAGATGAGGACCTGAGTCTGGACTTTTAGCACCTATGTGTATGCCAGGGGTAACAATGGCCTCAGCAGAGACAGGCAGAGCCCCAGAACTTATCGATCAGTCAGTTTGGCCAAACATGTGACTTTTGGTTTCAGGGAGAGACCATGTCTCAAAGCATAGGCTGGATAAAGCTACTCAGTGTTTCAGTCAAGAGGGGAGGGGATCATGGATGGGTTCATGAGCACACACCTTTAGCTGAGGAGCCATTGGCAGCTAGTAGGTTCTTGGGGAGAAAGTCAGTGTTTATGGGTGTAGTCCCTGGTAGGCTGTACACTTCGGTGGATGGTCATGAGTGTTTGGGCAGCGCAAATTGGAGTCAGTAGGTTAGAAGAAGAGGAGGAAGAGAAGGAGGCAGAGGAAGAGAAGGAGGAAGATAAAGGAAACATCAACAAACAAATAAAACCCAAGGCCACAAAACTGGAGGTGTATAGGGAACAGGAGAAATTATGGGGAAAGTGGGGAGGATGAACATGGTCAAAATACCATATATATGTGTATGAAGTTCTTAAAGAATTTAAAAATTTCATATTAAAAATAAGGTGGTGAGAACTTGAAGAAGACATTGGAAATCTCACTCACAGTTGACAACATGAACTCTTGGAGTCTGGTGACAGTTATGACCTGGAAAAGAGATTCAGAAAGATGTCACGGTACCTGTGGTGTGGCCTGAGACAGAACCATGGGTTGTTGGAGAAGGGGAAGCCCAAACTATGCAAACTCATGAAAGGCTAGGGGGTTAATCTGAAAAGCAAGATGACCACAATACACATCTCTATTCCAGAAGAGAGCCGATTGAATAGACACACATGAGAAGTAAATGAAGGAGATCAAATAACATGGTGCTCAGGGGATGGGGCTGGAAGGAAAGAAAGCCTGCGGCGGGATGCGAGAGGGAGCCTCGGGAGGAGGGGTGGGGCACAGAGGTAGAATTGGTTTTCTCATGAGGAAAGAGAGCAGGAAAAAAAAAAGAGTCAGGTGTTGGAAGAGGGAGACAGACAGATTATTGAGGGAGGTTATGGCAGGAAAGGTAAAAAGCCAAGCTGTCCATAGGCAGAGGTGTTGGGTAGGACAAGGAGATTCCAAGGAGCCTTCTGGGGAGTTCATTTTGAGTTGTATGGGACACAGGTAGCCCTGAAGTCCTGCCAGGCAGCAAGGTTGGCTGTCATGGGTCTCAGAAGTGAAAGTAGACTGAGAATGTGTGTTGGTTTGAAAGGCCGAGCTAGCTATCTGAGCGCTGTGGTTCCTTATGTTCAAAGACAATACATTCTGTAAATTAGCAAGATAGTAGAATTAAAAACAAAACAAAACAAAACAAAACAAAAAACAAGCCTGTAGCCTGGCGGTGCATGCCTGTGACCCTGGTTGCTTAGGAGCTGAGGCAGAAAGTGTTAATGCCAATCTAGAAAACTTACTGAAAGCTGCCTCAAAACAAAGTGTAAAGACCGAGTTGGGAGGCAGCTCAGTGCCAGAGTGTAACATTCATGAAGCCCTATATTCAATTTCTGATACTCCAGAATAAAAATTATTAAAAAAAAAAAAAAACAGGGAGGGGGGAGGTGGTGGTGGAACACACCTTTAATCTCAGCATTTGGGAGGCAGAAACAGGTAGATTTCTGAGTTCGAGGTCACCCTGGTCTATAGACTGAGTTTTAGGAGAGCCAAGGTTATACAGAGAAACTCTGTCTTGAAAAACCAAAAGTTAAATTAAATTAAATTTAAAAAGGAATATAATTGCTTCTCATTTATCTCCAGGCAGGAACCTGGGGGCTCCAAAGCAGTGAGTGGTTGTAAGAGTTTAGGCTGCGTCTCCTAACTCTCTGCTTGCTACCAAGAGCCGATTATGTTATTCAGCTAAATTCTCATTACCGTGAGTTTTTTCCTCTCCTTTTTTTTTTTTTGGAAAGATGAGAGAGCTATCTGGCCTGAGAAGCAGGAGTATCTACCTCATAGTTTGAGTTGCCTTCTACTCCTGAATGCAGGACACCCAGCTTCCTTATGGCTCCTTCCCGAAGCACCAAGCAGCGTTTAATCATCACTGTCAAGCCAGAAGAGGCAGCTGATAGCAGCGGTGGCCTCGGGCAGTTTAAAGTCTGGAGCCATATGTCCCAGAGTATCATTCCCGCTGCAGTGCTCTGAAGACAAAGAGCAGCTTTAATAGCAGCGTGAGCCATGAAGCACGGCCTGCATCAGTCTGGCAGAGTCAACTCTGCATATAATAGGTGAGTACATTTATGTGCAGGGCTGCATGAGTCACAACAGGGAAGCAAAGAGGAATATTTTAAGGGAGAGGGGAGGGGGAAAAAAAACAAACCCTCCACTAAAACAGAAAGGGGATGGGTTGAATTAAGAGCAACATACTTGAGGGCCTGGCTTGGGAACACAACCCTGTAATCCTGGCACTGTAGTCTAAGGCAACAACACGATCAGGAGTTTGAGACCAGCTTCAGCTCCATAGGAGTTTGAGATCAGCTCAGGCTAGTTAAGATTCTGCCTTAAAACAGCAACAACAAACAGCAGATGCTGGCGAGGTTGTGGAGAAAGAGGGACACTCCTCCATTGCTGGTGGGATTGCAAGCTTGTACAACCACTCTGGAAATCAGTCTGGCGGTTCCTCAGAAAATTGGACATAGCACTACCAGAGGACCCAGCAATACCTCTTCTGGGCATATNCCCAGAAGATGTTCCAACTGGTAATAAGGACACATGCTCCACTATGTTCATAGCAGCCTTATTTATATAGCCAGAAGCTGGAAAGAACCCAGATGTCCCTCAATAGAGGAATGGATACAGAAACTGTGGTACATTTACACAATGGAGTACTACTCAGCTATTAAAAACAATGAATTTATGAAATTCTTGGGCAAGTGGATGTATCTGGAGGATATCATCCTGAGTGAGGTAACCCAATCACAAAAGAAGTCACTAGATATGCACTCACTGATAAGCAGATATTAGTCCAGAAACTTAGAATACCCAAGATACATCTCGCAAAACACAAGAAAACCAAGAAGGAAGACCAATGTGTGGATACTTCATTCCTCCTTAGAATAAGGAACAAAATACCTATGAAAGGATATAGGTACAGAGACAAAATTTAGAGCTAAGATGAAAGGATGGACTATCCAGAGACTACCCGATCCGGGAATCCATCCCATCATCANCCACCAAACCCAGATACTAATGCAACGTGCCAGCAAGATTCTGCTGAAGGGACCCTGATATAGCGGCCTCTTGTGAGGCTATGNCAGTGCCTGGCAAACACAGAAGTGGATGCTCACAGTCAGCTATTGGATGGAACACAGGGCCCACAATGGAGGAGCTAGAGAAAGTACCCAAGGAGTTGTAGCGGGCTGCAACCTTGTAGGTGCAACAACAATATGAACTAACCAGTACCCCCTGAGCTCGAGTCTCTAGCTGCATATGTAGCAGAAGATGGCCTATTGGGCCATCATTGGGAAGAGAGGCCCCTTGGTCTTTTAAACTTTACATGACCCAGTACAGGGGAAGGCCAGGGCCAAGTAGTGGGAGTGGGTTGGTAGGGGAACAGGGGCGGTGGGGGGGGGTGTGTAGGGAACTTTTGGGATAGCATTTGAAATGTAAATAAAGAAAATAATAATAATAATGATAAAAAAGAAAATAATAATAAATAAATTAATTAATTAAAAAAAAGAAAAGAAAAACAGTATTCACATTTGAGGAAAAAAAAAACAGTAACAACAAGAGTTTGAGGGTAGCCTGGGCTACATATTACGACTCTGTCTCAATTAAACAGAAAAACAAAACAAAACAAAACAACAACAACAAAAAACCAGACTACACTGTGACTGGGCTCAAAAGATCCACGCTGAGGTCTACACGGTGAACTCTAGACCCCAGACACATCAACTATAAACGGGATACACCAGTATTTACCAAGTCGCATTACTGGGAAGATTCAAAGATAGTTTGCCAAAGGGGAGCTGTCATGTACACCTCACAACATAATCATTGTTTTTGCTCTTTGTTTCTCCCACTGTACGACCTTGAAGGGAGAAACCCGTGTCCTAGGGGGTATGGTGGTCATCAATATGGCTGTTTAATTAGGCTGGTAATCTAGCTCTGTTGGCAGAATGTTTTCTAGCTTTCTAGTGTGCATGTGGTTCTGATATTGATCACCTGCCCTGAAGGTCTGGTGGCATAGGCCTGTAATTCCAGCACTCGGGAGATGGAGGTGATGGAATCAGAAGCTTAAAGATCCTCCTTGGCTAAAGAGAGGGTTCAAGGCTGGTCTGGGATATAGAGGCCCTGTCTAAAAGAAAAAGAACAGGGGGGAGGGGAGGGGAAGGGAGGAAGAGAGAAGTTGAATGAATGTATAACTACATTCCCTGTACCAGGTTCTGCAAACATTTTATCTCACTGAATCTTCATAGCAACCTTATGGGGAAAATATTTTCCTTACAGACAACCTGTAAAGAGGTTAAATTGTTCGTTTGCACCTTGCAATGACCTCCTCAGAGTTGTTCCATTCAAGAAACGCAGAGGCAGAGAAAAGCTTCATCCAAGAGTGGAGTCACAGGAGTGTCTGCCTCAAACCACGGGGGAAGGGGTATGGTCAGCCATCCCCATCTCTAATGTTCTGGTTGTCTCTTCCACTGAAATGGTACAGAGATAAAGCCACCCAGCCTGCTCCCCAGCGAATGTGTTAGATGTTAAGAATGTCGGAGCTGCTACTCAGAGGAACAACCAGGAAGGTTCACTCAGTACTGGGTGATTCTACCGGGCAAGTGTGATGAACAGCGGGGGGCTGGGTGGGTGTGAAGACCTGGAATTCAGGTCATGGAGTTTCCTGCTCCATGCCTGTTGCTCTCTTGACAAATGGGACAATGGAAAATTACTCTTAGTTTATTTTTTTCCTCCTGAACTAGAACTCGATTTAGGAACTGTGAGTGCCCCAGGGTGATGCTTTCCCATTTGTCAGTATGCAGTACTCCACCCTCACCTGGACCGGGCGTCTCTCATTGCAGCAAGCCAAGGAGGAGACTGGGCCTGGCTGCAGCTCCTCAGGGGAAGATCCAGTTATTCTACAGGAAGGGGCCCTGGGAACGTGGAGTTGTGATTTTCCAGGTTCCTGCGCTGGCTTTAGTCATCTTGCTGCACGGAATGCAGAGTCTTACACACCAGGGACTAGAGCGGAGCACCCTGGCTTCCAGGAACCGGAAGTGACGTGTTCTATCCCGGAATCGGGTTTTCTTCTACACCGCTTTGGAGAGCAACAAAAGCTTCTCTTAAGCCCTGCGTAGCAGAGGCAATGCGGGTTCCGATTTCTGCAGATTTTCTATAAAGAACATGGTTTGCTCTAGTAATCAGAGATAGAAAATTCTAGGATCACCTTAGCCTTCCTTTCTAAAGCTCCTGGAATTTCTCACAGCAGTTTTGGGAAAGAGTGAGAAACCGGATGCCCTCTACCTGTGAATGTAGCCAGCCCCGTTTTTTTCCTTGAAGCTAATCTTGAGACTTTAAAGCTGCTATCTTAAACAACAAACAACAACAGATTAAAAACTTACCAAACCAACCAGCTCCCCAACCCACGTGTTTATCAATGAAAGAGTTTAATCTCTTGATCAATCTATAATTTCTTTTCCACCTTTTCTGAGCTTATCTTGGGTCCTTCCTCCTGCGTTTCCCTCTTAGAATGTTGCCTTTAGTTGGACTATATGAGAACTGAATAGTTTTGATTTCATCTGTTCTTTTTCATTGTTGGTGGTAATCAAGCCCATGGCATTGCGCATGCTAGCCAAGAGCAGATACTGCCTCCTCTTCCCCAGCGTGGACTTAGGTCCCTTGGTAGCCGTCGAGTTTTCTCCTATTAAATCTCTGCAGACTTTGTGCTTGGGGCTATGTCCCTGTAATGAACACAGATGAAGCCGGGGGAATGGAGGAAGGAAGCACACCATCTGATCATCTCTGGGATTTTCCAGCTCCAGTGCTTTCTCTCCTAGCTCCTTCCTTAGGATCTTTTATAGACTTGGAGCTGAGCTTAGAATAAGGTGAGTTTGTAGGACAGAGACATGTCACAGTTTGAGTACGACTGACTTACGAACAGCAGAAAGAATTATTGGCTCTGTGAAAAGATGCTTTGCTAATCAAAAGGTTTCCCTTCTGCAGCTGCTCCCTAGCAAGCTCAAATGTTATCACCACAAAAATTCAATACAAATTTAAAAGGGCAGGACTCTTTGCAGGAAGGAAAGTAGTGTATCTTCACTTGTTTTTTATTTTTATCTTATCTTTTAACTTGACACAGGACTTATGATGTTGCCTAATCTGGCTTTGAACTTGTGATCCCCAGACTTAGCCTTTGTGTAGCAGCTGTTAAAGCATTCGCCACCACGAAACAGCCTATGCTATTATAAACGTCAGAGCAATGCTTGTTTTTTTGTGACAGAGTCTCACTTTGTGACCCAGGTTGACCTGGAACTCCCTCTGTAGCACAGATTGGCCTCAAACCTTGTCAATCCTCTTGCCTTAGCTTTCTGAGAGCTGGAATTCTGGAACTAGAGGTGTTGCTACTATACCAGATTTCTTTTCTTCTCCTTTCTTTTATTTTCTCCTCCTTCTGCACCCCCCTCCTCCTTTATAAGTTGAGACAGGGTCTCATTGTATTGCCATGGATGGCCTTGAACTTACTGTATCGATCAGGCTGATCTTAAACTCGAAGCTACCTGCCTGCTTCTGCTTCCTAACCCTTAAAGGCATGTACCACCACACTCCACGTTTCTTTCCAGACTTCTGGACTGCTGTTTTTTGCTTCAGAGGTGATATTGCTGATTGTATTAATTCACTCAAATTGTAGTTATGAGGTCAAATTGATAAGCACTGTGCTTGAAGCATTTTTGCGTAGAAGTTCATTTTCCTGCAGTACCAGGGGGTTGCTGATTGTGGTGATGATCTGGATGTCAGGACCTGGCATTCCAAGCTGGCTCCTTACACTCCTAGGAGTGTTCTTGAGCTGATCACGTGGCTTTTGAACAGCCCTTGTTCTTCTGTGTAAGCAGAAGTATGGCCTAGAGATCCTCTGACGGCTCATTTAGATCTAATTTATTCATTCACTTGTGTGTAGAAGAAGCTAAGAACCTCTTGGAAATTGCACAAGACACTTTGAGATGTCACTTTATCTCCTTCTTCTTCCAGTGCTTCTAAGGAATGTCACAGGAAGTGAGGTAACAAGCAACAGATCCTCAAGATAACGGCCTTGGATGGTGACATCCTTCTGGGAAGGATGTTCTGACTCTGGATTGTGTTGAGATGAACTATCATAGACGTCCTCATTCTTCCTGTCTGAGTGGAGGGAAATAGAAGTCTCCATTGCCTGGGTACTAGATTCTGGTGATTCTGGAACATGTCGCCTCCTGGAGATGAGGAGCCTTCTTTTCTATGGCTTCCACTGTCTCTAAGATACAGCACTTCAACTTAGCGCCACGGCTTCTCTCTTTGTAAAATGGTGTGCCTGTCAGTTGTCAAGCTGCTTCTTAGAACACTTTTACCAAAGTAGCCGATTATTAGCTGTGCTGGAAAGATGTACTAGATGAACAACCAAGGCAACTCCGCTTTCATCATGGGGACACTAGACGGAAGGTAGCTGGTAGCAATTGTTCTTAAGGGTGCTTCCAAATTGTCCAAGGCCAAATGTTTCTGGCAAAATGTCCCTTTCAGCTGAGTGGCCAGTCGGCAGATTTGCCTGCAGAAAGTTGCTGGGCCTTTTGGAACTTCAGCTAGATTCGGCATGACTGGGGTTTGAGCTCTTCCCCACCGAGAATAGGACAAGAACAGAGTGTGCCTGTCATCTGTTTCTACCGTTCTTCTCTCCCACGCTCTGCTTCAGCTCCAATTCTGTCGTGGCCCACCCCTCCTCCCTTCTGTCTCCTTCTCTTTCCTTTCTCTCAGTAGTAGCTGACCAGCCAAGAAACAGGTGTGGTACGATCGATTATTTTTATTATATTTTAATCCCGTTGTTGTTGTTGTTGTTGTTGTTGTTGTTGTTGTTGTTGTTGTTTGTGCATGCGTGAGTTCCTTGAGAGCACGGGAGAAGACATCTGCTTCCCCTTTAGGGAGTTTGCATTCCCTTTAGGTTACTTAGGTCCCAGGGATTGAATTGAGACCCCAAGGCTTGGCAGTGAGTTCTTTCTCATGTTCCCTTTGACTTGCTGAGGAACCTCAATGCTCCACCAGGCCTGCTAAAGTTTAAGCCCAGCATCAGAGCCTACAAGTCATTAATCCGGATTAAACTAAACTCTCTTTCTGGATATAGAGGGGCACTCCTTTAATCTCAGTTCTTGGGGGACAGAGGCCCACACTCTCCATGAGTTGGAGGTTTTCCTGATCTACACAGTAGAAAGTTTGAGACCAGCCAGGTCTCATCATAGTGATGCCTGCCTTAAATAAATAAATGAATAAAAAATTAGGAAAGATAAAATCAATTATATTAATGCTTCAAAAATTACAGCTACCAGGGCTGTGGTGGGCGGGGATGGCTCAGGGAATAAGATGGCTTTCCACACAAACATGAGGACCTGAGTTCAGATCCCTAGGACCTACATCGGAGAGCTTAGTGTGCTTGTGTGTGTGTGTGTGTGTGTGTGTGTGTGTGTGTGTCTGTGACCTAGCAGTGCTGTGGGGAGGTGGAGGCACTGGGGTCACGGGGGGCTGGCGGGTCAGCTAGTCTAGCCGAACTGCTGAGCTCTGGGATTCTGTGGGAGCCTGTCTCAGACATCGAATCTGAGATGTCTTCAAGCACGTGCACCTCCGCCACAATTATAATCTTCTGTTTAGAAAAGAACGTTCCCCATCCCCCAAATTCCAAATTAAGTTTTAATGTTCTTTCCCGGAGATAGAAAGACTGAGCTGGGCCATTTCTGGTAGCCACGCTCAGTGTTCTCAGCCTTGCCGTTTGCTTTCTTGGTTCTAGCGCTGTAGATTGGATTGAGCCCGGGCCCTTGCCTGTGCTTGTCAGGTACTCTGCCACGGAACCACACCCCAAGCTCCCATCCCCGCTTTCTTACTTATTAACGCCGGCATTGAGCTGAGGGCCAGACACACTGCTATGCAAGGGCTCCACCGTAGATCCATAGCCCAAGGGTTTTTGTTAGACCACATTGTCTGAGGCAGGGTCTTACTGACTTGCCTGGTCCACCTCTGAACTCACTGTGCAGCCACAGGAGGCCTTGAACTTGTACCCTACCGCTCCAGCCTTCCAAGCAGCCATGAGGCCTGGCTCTCATCTTTCTTTTTACCTGGACCTTTCACTCCCTCCCATTTGTACCCCTCCTCCACCCTTTTCCAGGTTTCCAAGGCAAAGGTGGGAACTTTGAATCTCTGGCATTTTCTTTCAGACATTCTCTCCCTGAACAGCTCCCTTCTGGTAATGTAACATACTGTATCCCAGGGCAGTAGACATTTCCAGAGGCTTTGGGTTTGGAGTGGGAGGGAGCCCTGTTGTGGGTTTACCTCAGTCCACCTGGGATTAATTAGTTAGACAGAGCTGGCCTCAAACTCACAGAGATCCACCTGCCTCTGCCTCCCAAGTGCTGGGATTAAAGGTGTATGCCACCATGCCTGGCCTTTATTATTTATTATTATTATTTTTTTGAGGTAGGATTTTATGCGAGTTCAGGCTGGCTTTACACTCATTGTGTAGCTGAGGATAGCCTTGAATTCCTGACCCCCGCTGGCTTCACCTCCCAAGTGCTGGGATTTCAGGTCTTGTGACCATTCCTGGTTTGTTTTTTTGATATTGTTAAATAAACAAAAAATTAGACAAGGGTCTGTGTACATCTACAGAAGCAATGTCATGGCAGGGCCTTCCCTTTTGTTGTTGGTTGTTCACTTTTGCTAGCTCATTCCTCTGCTGTCACCCATGGAAGGTTCTAGATAAAAGTTCTTCTATTTACTTATTTGCTTACAAATGATATTTGTTTTGTGTGTCTGTGTGTGTATGCACATGCGCACACTCATGCTTTGGTGCATGTGTGGAAGACAGAGGAAAACTTGAGAATGTGTCCTAGAGACTGGATTCAGCTCATCAGACTTGGTGACAAATCTAGAGACTGGACTCAGTTCATCAGACTTGGTGACAGGCACCTTTACCTGCCGAGTCATCTTGCTGGTCCTTATTTATTTATTTATTTATTTTGTTTTTTTTTTGTTTTTTTTTTTTTTTTTTTTTTTGTTTTTCGAGACAGGGTTTCTCCGGTTAGCCTTGGCTGTCCTGGAACTCACTCTGTAGACCAGCCTGGCCTCGAACTCAGAAATCCACCTGCCTCTGCCTCCCGAGTGCTGGGATTAAAGGTGTGCGCCACCACTGCCCGGCTATTCACAGTACAGTGCATGGTGGCCTTGAATTCATGGCATCTTCCTGTCTCTGCCTTCTGAGCGGTAGCATGAAGAGATACTGTGCTCAGCTGCTGAAGTACTTATTTCATTGAGGAGAAATCTGCTTGCCACCCTAGTACATGAACAGAACTTGGAGAATTCTCCTTGTTCCATCTAGGAAGAAAAAGCACCCCCCCCCCACACACACACCGAAGTCTTTTTGTGATCCAGGTTGGCTAAGGCTTTGAGAGTCCCCCCAAGTTAGAGCATTGGGGTGGTATTCAAAAAATAACAGCTCAAACTGTGAGGGCTTCTGGGGTCAAACCGTGAGGGCTTCTAGGAGAAGCCAGCTCTAGGAGACCAACGGTTGGCCTGTCCCCAGCTGTGTTGGCATTGTCTCAGTCCAACAAGATGCTGGGCGCTGGGCCTTGGGGGTCACTGTGGGAGTGGGTCGCACAGGAGTGGATGTCAACTCACTCAGGCACTCAGCTGCTGGAGTGCAGAAAGAAGGCAGGGTCTCTCACAGGTGAGGGAGCCTTTTAACTTCCTAGAAAAATCCTCTGAGGCAGCTGGGCAGATTCTCCTCAGGAAAATGGGTTTGTAGGAAGGCAGTGAAGGCGAGCACAGTATGGAACTCTAGGTTTCTGTTCTAAGACTTGGCAGCAGAGGGCCCTCCCTAGCCACCAGGCCTGGGGGGCAGAAGGGAGTGGTTGGGCACCTCCCTAACCACCCACTCCCACTTGGAGCAAAAAGGGAGAGGCCAGAGACACCTGCGTTTGTGTCTTGCCTCAGGAGAAAAAGCCAGAGACACCTGCTGAGACGGCTTCACCTCCCCAGAAGCAGGAGGGAGGGGCTATCTCGAGCTGCTGCTTGCCTGCCCCAGGAGGGGAGCTGGGAACCAGAAGCAGGAGGGAGGGGCTATCTCGAGCCCCTGCATGCCCGCCCCAGGAGGGGAGCTGGGAACCCGAAGATGTTTGCCAAGGTTTTAGAGAAATCAGGTGCAGACCTCAGGGTGCTAGCTATTTCCCTGGGGAAACTTTTCCAAGATCTTCTTGTGGCTTGATTCAGAGGCTCGTGTAGCCCAGGCTGGCCTCAAACTTTCTGGGTAGCGGAGACTCTCAAGCTGTGTTTACAGGTGTGTACAACTGTGCTCATTTGTTCAAGACTTGTTTTTCTCTTCAAGTGCTGGGGATTGAGCTGGCCACCTTACGCATGCTAGACTTTAGTAGCAGCCTTTATTCCCAGCCCCTGGCCTGGAAGTTTCTTGCCTGTTTCAGTTCCCTCTGCTTTAAACAGTGTACCGAGAATAATGTCATCCTGCAAGCAAAGACTCCTGTAGAAGGACCTTACTTCTCCTTATGTCAGATTCTTTCCTATTGGAATCTGTGGTTCTAGCCCCGTGTTATTCTTAGTGGGAGAGGGAACAGTAAAAATCAGAGGATTCATCCATCTTTCTCTGTCTAAACTTCCTGACCCCACAATGGCAACTAACCTACTTGTTGGGGGGAAAAACCAGGTCACTGGATTGATGAAAATCCCCATTTCTAACTATGGTGGTTAGGACTGCCCAGAAACGCATGACTTCCACCTGGTATTAGATGCCCAATCTAGGTTGTTATTCCCACCTCAGCTTAGCAGACCTTGTTAACTGATCTTATTTTCATACTCAAGCTATTAATTGTTCTTAAGTGTGTGTGTGTGTGTGTGCCAACTCATAGATACTTGTGATTCAATACTAAGTAGGATGTTGAGTTTACAGCCTAAGCCACACAATGCTGAATTAGTTAGCCAAAGCCACTTGCAGAATCTACACCCTGTTTGAGGAAGAGGGAGACTCTACAGAACCTTCCAGAAGTCAGAGTCTTTACATAGCACACATTGCACCTTGGTCTTCTTAAAACAGGAGCTGACTCCTTCTCAGCTAGGCACGGTGGTACACACAGCTGTAATCCCAGCCCTGGGGAGGTGGAGGCAGGAGAATCGTCAGGTATTCAAGGTCACCCTAGCTTCACGACATGTTCAAGGTCTGTCTGACCTTCATAAGACCCTTACCTTCCCCACCAGCCACCTAAAAAAGGACTCTTGTTGCCTAGGGGTTCAGGCCTGTGATCCCAGCTATTTGAGATGCTGAGGCAGGAAGACTGAAAGTCCAAAGCCTGTTTGGGATACCACATAGCAAGTTCAAGACTAGCTTGGACAGCTTAGCACGACTGTCTCAAAGTAAAAGTAACGATAAGTGTTGAGGATGTGTCGTGCACTCTCCTAGCAGCCTCAAGGCTCTGGGTTTGGTTCCCAGTACCTCTAAGAGCAATGACAGCAACCTGTGTTAGGGATGTAGCTCAATCGGTAGAGTTCTAAGCCCTGGGTTCAATCCCCAGCACCAGACAAATTTGGTGATTTGTGATACTTAAAATCAAACAAGTGCTTACAACCCAGCGCTCAGAAGGTTGGAAAGTGGAGGTGAGGGGGTTAGAGGTTTGAGATCGTCTGCAAGAAATGGAGTGAGTTTGAGGCTAGCCTGGGCCTCAGTCTCAGAACAGCAGCAGCTACAATGACAAGATGTCAATTTGGTGGCCAAAGGCTCGTAACTCTAACCTCCACACAGAGACTGGCTTTCCTGGACTTTTAGAAACTGGCATGGACCCTGGGAAAAAGGCTGTTTGAGTCTGGGGCTTCCAGGACAGGAGGAAGTCCTGTGAGCTGCAAGAGAGTCCTAAAGGAGCCAGGCAGGGTACAAAGCTGGCCAGGACGTAGGAGTCACCTCCGAAGACTCCTCCTTATCGGTCTCAGGATCTTAGACATCAAAGAGAACTCACATTAGGAAGGAATCAGATGCCTCACCAGGATCAAATGCAGCAGGCGGCTCCAGCCCAGGTACCTGCAAGTTATCATCTAGCTGTTGTTATCTGATGCTGGCAAGGGACAGCCTGGGCTGACTCCGCTGAGAAGGATTGGGGGCATTCCCCGTCCTGCTCTGGGAAGCTGTCACCATGCTGAATGGTCAGTTGGGCTTTTCAGCAAGTAATAATTGTCACGATTAGCAAAGGCACCCACCCCCTCCCCATCATCATGTCCAATTTTGGGTCTGTAACATCACAGAAGATAGGGGGCTGTTGACAGTGTCCCCCAACTCTGACCTGGGGAGATAAGGCCCTCAGATTCTCCTGCTCAGATGTGGCTTGGAAGGAAGCAAAACCGGGATGAAAGTTGCTCATCTTGAGTGACAGCTTCCAGATATTGCAGTGTCTTGAGAGCTCTGGCTGCTCTAGGCTTCTTTTCTCTAGGGGGGAAACCATCCACTTGGAGAACAGCAGCACTAGCCTAGCCCTCTGTGCTGTTCCTGGTTTTGAATTGAAAGCCGAGCAATCTTCTCTCCTATCTCTCCTAAGCTCTCCCAGGTTCTAGGATGACTGTGAAACAAACAACCATACCTTATTATTTTAAATTGTTAGTTTCAGGACTGGGAATGGAACCAAGGGCCTGGCGTACACTAGCCAAACAACTTCTGCGCTAGACTCCACAACCTGTTTTCCCTTCTCATTTTGAGACAGGGTCTCTCTAACTTCCCTCACATGCCTCGGACTGACTCTGTAGCCCAGGGTGGTCTTAAACTCGCCCACCCCAGCCTTGAGCTAGCTGGGATTTCAGGTCTGTGCTGTTAGCTTGCCAAGAGTTTGGTACTTTCTTGGGGGATGTTTTCCAAAGTCCCAGGTATTAGAGGGGCTTCAATGAGTGGCAGGTAAATCCTCTTGTCTATAGTTGGAGGCATGTGGAATGGAAATGCCATGACAGGTAAAGCCTTGGGGAAGTGTGATGGGGGCATGTGCTATCTTCTTATCGGGTTTGTCATTAGATTTAAGTGACAAAGCACACACATCTCGAGTTGTTTGAATAGTGCCACCCCTCCACCCCACCCTCGCCCATATGCTGCCAAGTGCTGCCAGGAAAGTATTGGTCATTCTCTGCTCACTCTCTGAAAAGCATACTTTTGACGATCTCTAAGAAACTGTTGCTCCCCTCAGTTTAGAATGAGCCTCTGGCAGGCTGTCTTGGCCCAACACCACACCTGGGAACTGGTGTGACGTTTGTTAAAGTGCAGAGTTGCTTGGGTGAGAGGCAACTGTCTCACTTGCCAGTGAGGTGATCTGGGGCCAGTCATTCGATCTGACCCAGCCCCGCTTTCTTCTGCTGAGAATGAAGACAAGCTGCTCTCCCAGGGGGGGGTGTTGGGAAGGTGGGAGGCCGTGGTGTGTGTGTAGGTGTTAGGACAGAGCCTTGCCTTTGGAAAGTGCTTGGTCATGAGAAGCTGAACCCCTGATCCCCACTCCCACCACTATACACCCCACTCCAACCTCCATCGTCCATTGTCAGATGGCCTGGAGCTCTCCTGGGAGGGATTCTGCTGGTTGGAGGCGTGCATTAGCTCGTCCAGAGTGCCAGCACATTGAGCAGATCTAACAGTGCGGGCTGTGGGTGGGGAGGACCGGGTGATGATGGTCCCTGCTAGTCTTTTTATTTTCAGGTTTTGACCTTTCTCTCGCATCCTATGCTACTTTGAACATCGGTTTTGTTTTGCTTTCATGGGCAAGCGAGGTTAACGTAGAGACATTGGCCGTGTGGGATGGCTCATGCCTGTTATCTGTGTAATTAGCACATCAAGGTAGGAGGATCATGAGATCAAGACCAGCCTGGACCATGTAGTGAGTTCTAAAGTGATACCCTGGTGTGGTGTGGTGGTGGTGGTGGTGGTGTG
>NC_034605.1:6976040-6977240 GCF_900095145.1 Mus pahari | reverse complement strand
TGTAGGAGGGAGACAGAGACAGAGAAAGAAAGACAGAGACAGGAAGAAGGGAGGTAGATGGGTCAGAGAGAAGAAAGGACAAATGACAGGAACTATGACAATTTCTAGAGGATAAGCAGTAGAAGGCAGAGGTTGGGGGGGTAGAGGAGTGGAGGTGGTGTGTGGTGTGTGTGTGTGTGTGTGTGTGTGTGTGTACAGGTGCTGCTGCTGCTGCTTCTGGTGGTGGTGGTGCTCGTGCTGGTCTGTGGATATGCAGGATATGCGGGCTGTGGTTCATGCCTGTAATTGCAGCATTCACGAGGCTGGGCAAGGGGGACTGTTGTGAGTTTGAGGCCTGGTCTGTATAGTGACCTCTAGGCCAGCTTCTACACAGGGAGTGCCAGCGAGCCTGGGCAACGAGGCGAGATTTTTGACTCCCTCATTAAAAAAGAGTTCCCCGCTCGGACACAAAGCTCAATGTGTAAATAAACGCGTGATCAAAACGATCGATTATTGTTTCCATTCTAAAAGAAAACATTTAAATGCGGGCTGTTGAGATGAGGCGAGGGCGGATGCTGCTAAGCCCAAAGACATGAGTTCGATCCCTGGGACCTTCGTGGTGGATTTCCTCAGGTTGTCTTCTGACCTCTGTACATGTGCTGTAGCAAACACACACACACACACACACACACACACACATACACACACACACACATACACACCAGGATACATAAATAAATGTTAAAAATGTCATTAAAGTTAAAGGTCAGTCTGGGCTTTAGTAGTGAGATCACTTATCAAAAAAAAATCAGAACCATGCAAGCAACCAGCACCAGCCAAGCCTCACAAAGTTAAGTTGTCATCTTTGTCTAGATCTTTAAGTACACGCGCTCTCTCCCTTCAAATCCTGTTTCAGAAGGCATCACTCAAACCCCGGAAGCCGTTTCTCAGACAGTTGCGTTTACGTCCCCATCGTGGTTAGGATGCTGTTCCTTGGTTCACTTGACTATGCCGTGAACTTTTTTTTTGCTAGGATTACAGTGTCCGGTCTGAGCAAAACAGACACGCTAGGCTCACTGACACAGTAGTGATCCCAGTGTTGTAGGTGGAAACAAGAGCATCAGAAGTTCAAAGCCAACCTGACTACGTAGCTAGTTCCAGGCCTGCCTGGACTGCATAGCAAAACTTTGTCTCAAAAATAAATAAATAAATAAATAAAAT
>NC_034605.1:6958540-6973540 GCF_900095145.1 Mus pahari | reverse complement strand
TTCTACAGAGTGAGTTCCAGGACAGCCAGGGCTACACAGAGAAACCCTGTCTCGAAAAATAAAACAACCAAAACCAAAACAAACAAACAAAAAAGATGGCATGTGCCCCTTCCCTGTACTCTCTGTCTTCAACAGTTAGCTGTCATAGAAAGACCTCTGGAAATTCTGACCCTGTCATTCCAAGGACTACCATGTGTCAGAAGTTGAGGTGGATACATGTTTCCAGAACACAACAATAATAACAAACCGATTTTATTTGAGATAGGCTTTCATGTAGCCTAGTCTAGCATTAAACTCAAATCTATAGCTGAGATTGACTTTGAACTTCTGATCCTCTTTGCTCTACCTTCCAAGTGCTGGAATTACCAACAGTTGTTTAGGATAACTATTAAGGATGACCTTTAGTGCGTCAGACCTGTTATTAGCTAAGAATGAGTTCTTACAAAGAAATGTATTGACAGAAGTCACACACACAAATCTACCTTATTTCTTTTGTTTGTATTGTTGGGTATCCAACTGGGGGCCTTGCATACTGGACTACTGCCCTAGCTGCACTATCATATTATTTCAACTGATATTTATTTTTACCAAATATCCCTACTGCATGTCTGCTTACAGATTGACAAACATTGAACACAGGGGACCTGTCACAGGAGACTTGTCCTCTTCATTTTCTGCCTCTACTTGTTCAGATTAATTTCATTTTATGCATATTAGTATTTTGCATGCATATATGTCTATGTACTACATGTATGCCTGGTGCTGACAGAGTTCAGAGGAAGATGTCCAGTTCCCTGGAGTAATGGATGTTGTGAGCTATCTTGTGGGTGCTGAGAACCAAACCCTGTGTCCTCTATAAGACACACTGCCCAAGCACATGTCACTCTGTCCTCTCTCTCTCTCTCTCTCTCTCTCTCTCTCTCTCTCTCTCTCTCTCTCTCTCTCTCTCCTGTTTTGCTGGGGATGGAAGCCAGGGCCTCACATATCCTAAAAGATATTTTACTCCACTAACTCTGGAGTCTTAGGAATCCTTTGGTTTAGCCTCACATTGTTTAGATGAGAAAGGACCTCTTAAAAATGAATAATGCAAAATGCTCATCCTACCTAAGACTGAAATCCAAGATGTAGGATTGCTAGCCCAGTGTTCTGTTATCGGTTCCCTGCCGGGAATCTGCCTGACTCCCACCACACTGCCTAGGGTCACTGAGAATGCGTCTGTGACAGTTGAGTCTCATTCCTAATTACCTTTAGTCATTGTTCTGTGCTCCAAGGAGTCCCTTTAAAGTGAGGTGGTGTAACAAATAATGACCTCTTTCCACTTAATGATATGATCCTTTGACCCATTATTTTTAATAATAGACAGCCACACAGAGATAAGACATCACCCACGTAGCAGTACAGGCAGCACTTGCTTTCCTGACTTCTCTTTCTTCTGAGACCTGAAAGTCGTGAAGTCCCTGAGGTCTTGGAGGATGAGTCTTCCTTGGGGGTGCTGACTTGGACTCCTGGAGTCCAGGGAGGACAATCGCCACCGAGTCTCCCTTGGACTTCCTCCTCCTCTTTCCCTTTGGGTGCTGTTTGATCTGGTAGGGAGTGTGTTGTTTTATGACGATAGACGTGTTGAGTGAAAAGACCTTTTCTGGAACCATCGTTCTGATTTGAGAGATGCGAGAGGACGATTTAGACATCAGCTGAGAGAGTCCTGACAGTCATGGGACAGTTGGCAATTTGGATTTTCTGATTCTACTTCCTTCTACGTAGAAACAATTAACCTTCGCACTCCTTCTGCCCCAGGAAGGATTTTGAAGGGAATGTGGACCTGCATAGCATCCAGCTGGTTTGCTTCATCCAGCACAGAGAGTTCTCTTTTTTCTTCTTTCTTTCTTTTTTTAAAATTTTATTTGATTTTATAAGGCACATACTTTGCCCCACCCCAAGCAGCTGTTATCAGTGCATTGATAACTGCCGAGTCACTTCACAGGCCATTCCTCTCATTCCTCAAGTTCTTCCCGGTCCTTCCCTTCCCTCTGGCCAAGGGAATGAGTCAGTCCAGGCCCTGGCGGGAGAGGACCTTCCCTCCACTCTTCCTGCTTCAACCAGCCCCCAGGAGCCGTGACTCCTTTTCAGGAGGGCTCTGAGCTAGTTTGGCTTTGCCTCCCTTTATAATACAAAACGGGACCCAGCAACGTTTTTCTAGGGATCCGCAGAGGTTACCCCCAGATAGCCTAGGAAGTGAAAGAGCTGTAATGTGTGGGGTATCTCCTCACGACAATGTTATCGGCGTGATACTTCTTGTCGGTGACAAGAGGAAGCTCGGACTTGAAGAAAATCGAGTGGATCTTGACCCTTTCACACAAATATTCATGTTGTGATGACTCCTTACCATAAAGCTATTTTTTTTTTGTTGCTACTTTATAAGATTAATTTTTCTACTCTTATGACTCAGAGTGTTTTCCGATGGTCTTAGGTGACCCCTGTGAAAGGCCATTTGACACCAAGGGGTCTCGACCCACAGGTTGAGAACCCTTGGTCTACAGCTTCTCCGCTTCTCGACTAAGGCCTCTTTCATGATGCCTAGTAGCCATGACTACACAGTTTCCCTACCACCCTAAACGTGTGGGATGGCCCTCCTTTTGGGGGACAGTGACTTTGACTCTGCATTCCCTTGGGAGTGTTGACAATGCAGCACCAGATCCATTGGTTCAGACTCTAGGGTACAGCATCTTAGATTCAAACTAAGACCTCAACCAAATCTCAACAGATTCTCCATCTACCTTCCTGCAGAAGCTTGACTACAGCAGACCTAAGGTTATTAACAAGTTTTCAGTGAGCTTGGGTTGTCACGGCAACCCTCATTTGGAAGTTCTTAGAGACAAAAGAGAACTATTTCTCTTCTGAAAATGTGCTGCAAATTCTGTCTCAGTCCTTTCATCTAGTAATTCATTCGGAGGAAGCCAGACAGCTTTTGTGAGTCTTGAATCTGGGGACCTGGGTTGCCTGTCTGTCTGTCTTCTTGGAGTTTGCACTTCCCTGGTTGTTGCTTTGGTAGTCGTACAACTTAGAGGTTGTTTAAATAAAAAGAGAAACCTGTTTTTAGTTGGTATTGGATGTCAAAAACAAATAAGTCAGACACATTGCAATGCTAGCATGGGAAGCCGAGGCAGGAGGCTCATGGCAGCCAGGGCGAAACCAGAAAAGAATCTAATGAAAACTCTGGGTCAAAAATCCAGCGAGCAAGCTGTGGAAGCTGAAACTAGGAATCTAGAAGCCACCCTGTACACAGATCTTCTTCCAGTAAGAGCTGAAGCTGACCTGAAAAGGGAACACGGAGAGCAGAAGGGTCTGGGGTGCGTGCGTGCGTGTGTGTGTGTGTGTGTGTGTGTGTGTGTGTGTGTGTGAGGGTGGGGGTGGGGGGCGACTGGGAGGGTGGAAGGGTAGGTGGCCAGTACTGAGTTTAAGCTCTTCCTGCTTTTGGAAAAATAAATTAATTCTCCATCTCTGAAGGTTTAAATGGTGACTTGCACACAAACCAGAGACACTTTCCATTTATAAAAGGGAGAGCTAGGGACGAGATAAGCCCATACTATTCCCAGGGCAACATGAATGAAGCCTTAGCTGGCTAGACTATTTAGCTGACCAGCAGTCACTCCTCCAAGAGAGTCTGATAACAGGCTTTTTTTTTTTTTTTTCTTTTTAAACTGCCTCCAGTAGCTTTGGTCAAAGATGAACATTGCATGGTTGTTCACACAATCTTATTGTTTTGTTTTGTTTTGTTTTTAAATATCCGATTTCAGGACTGGTCTTTGTGTTGCTTGGGTTCCTCAAACAGCCTCCTGTGGTCTCTTTTGTGTTGCCTGTGAATGCTCAGCTGAAGTATGTGTGTGAACTGCTGGCTCAGATAGACTCATCTCTGGTCTTCTAAGTTTCGGCTCAAAACTTAGAGTCACCTACAGAAGAAATTCCTAGGGACAGTCCCTAACTCCAAGACCTTTTTTTGGTGGGAAAAGTGAGATCCAATCCAGGGCCTTACACATTGTAGGTAGGCACTCTCCCATCCAGCTATACCTGCGTTTAACTGGGGTTGAAACATCTCAGTAGGTTGCTCAGGTTGGACTTGACTTCACTCTTTATTCCAGTCAGACTTTGAACTTGTGATCCTCCTGTCACAGATCCCTGAGTTGCTGGGATTACAGGCCCAAGATATCATTCAGCCTTTAGATCAGGAAAATGGTTTATTAGAAAATAAATCCAAGCCAAATACTCATGACTAATGACTCCAAGCTAAATACAAGATTCTCATGGCTGGCACTCAGCTCAGATAATTTTAAAAACTTTGTCATGTTAGAAGAATCATGGACAGTTTCAAAGTGGATTTCTACAAGCGAGGCCTCCTTTCGAAGAGGTCTGTCTCCGTTCTCTAGATTAGAGCTGGGGAGGTAGAAATTGGGCTTACCTTGTAAAGGAATCCACCATGATCCCAGATTCCACTAAGTGTGTATTTGTGTGCACGCGCGCGCGCACACACACACACACACACACACACACACACACAGGCTAGAGGCTGACATTGTGTATCTGCCTCAATTGCATTCTCCCTTACTTTTTAAAGGCACAGCCTGCCCCTGAACCTCAGTGCTTCAGTTAGACTGGCTTCCTGGAGAGCTCCAGGGATCCCCTTGGCTCCGACCTTCCAGCTCTGAGATGACAGGTACACAGATCCACACCAGCCTTTTTTTGATGAGTGACAGGGCTCTGAACAGAGCCTTCCTGCATACATGAAGCACTTTACCATGTGTGTCATCTCCCCAGTCCCTCAGGTGTGTGTTATTGAGATTATGGAGATCTGCAGATGGGTAGAGGAGTTGCTCTGAGTTACTCCTGGAGCATAAGCCCTTTTAGAGAGGGTACACTTAGAAGGGCAGCCCTGCGGATTGGTCGGTGAAATTCCATTGGAACGGTGAAGGTAGATGATGGATTAGTTCCAATCTTTCTAGAAATTCCTTTGCTAGTCCGATGATTGGCACCTTTGGAGACATCTGCGAAGAGGCAATACTTAATTTCTGATGACTAATGTTTTCATCTGCTGATTTAGTGAGTTAGCAACGTAGCATGAGCTTAAAGGATGTTCTTGGGAGTGAGTTTGTAATATCCTTCTGAATTTAGGGATAGGACTCATGATGGATACATGGAAAAAGGGGAAGGGCAATGTGCAGGTTGCTTGGTATAAGAGAAGTGGAGCATGGAAGGACTAACTTCTACCCATACAGATTTGGGCGGCACCCCGGGCCTAGACATCCAATGTGCCTTTGCTCCAAACCCTCTCCCTAAATCCACATGCACAGATATTTGGATGAATGAGGAAACAACGGGCTGTGGATGTGGGCCAGGTAGGAAAGTGTTTGAAACCCTGGGTTTGATTGACAGCATCACATAAACCAGGCATGGTGGAACAGGCCCAGAATCCCAGCACTTGGGAGGGGAAGCCTGAGAATCAGAAGTTCAGGGTCAAGGGCCGAGGAGACATCTCCGTGCGGAAGGGAGTACTTGCTTGTATAACCTTGTAAAATCTGGGCACGGCTTATGATTGCACCACTGGGGGTTGAGGACAAACGGGTTCTAGGGGCTCACTGGCCAGATGGCCTAGCTGAAATGGTGAGTGTCACACTTCTGTAAGAGACCTTAGCTCAGTCGAATGAAGTGGAGAGTGATAGAGGGAAAGACCAAACTCTTCCATTTCAGCATCAGGTAGAACCACATAAAGTATCCGCACGTGGTGGTTTGTAACTGTACTGAAGAGGTGAGGACAGGAGACCCTGGGTTTTATACCAGGGTGCATAGAGCATACACCACACACACACACACACACACACACACACACACACACACACACACACACATTCAAAATCAAATAACAACAACAAAACTTTTCAGTGTCATCCTCAGTTTGGTAAGGATACAGACTTAGATACGGGAGAGGGACGTGGTGGTGGGGGTGGGGTGGGCAGAGGGGGAGGAAGCCATCTCAATACTTGTCAATGACCTGTCGTTAAGCTATAAATTAAAAACACGGTCATGGAGTAGGGATGCACTGACTTGATTCTTCTTTGAGCCTTTAGGTTATGGGAGTGTCTTACTGGAACCTAAACCCAAACCCAATACACAATTCGGAATGCAAATGTTTGATAACAAGTGTATCTCCAGTCTACAAGAACAGTGACTTCGAGACTGCTTAACAATAAGTGGAGGAGCTCTCTCAGTAGGTAATGTGCTTGTTCTGCAAGCATGAGGACACGAGTTCAATCCCTAGAAGCGCATAAAGTGTCTGCACGTGACGGCGCCGCGTACTGGACTGAAAAGGCGGAGACAGGAGAGTCCCTGGGCCTTGCTAGCCAGCCAGACTAGCTGAGCCTGCACGCCCCAGGTCCTGATGAAAGCCCCGGATTCAAAAAACAACGTGGAGAGCCATGGAGGAAAAATTTCAGTATCAACCTCTGGCTTGTACACACACAAGCACACACAGGAACACACAGGTGCACGGGTGCCACCACACACTTGAACACATATACCCGTCCGTACTTAGGTAGACAGAAATAAAAATGGATAGAAAAATAAGTCACTTAGCCCATCAAAGGTTCATCGACATATTTAATTTAGTAGCCAAATAAATGGAATAAAATGGTTGTTTTGACTATAAATAGGCTCTCTATAATGACTCTGTGGGTCATATCACCTACAGTCAATACTCTAGCATGGGTGGATACCACTGAGCAAAAAAACCGGCATGTTTGAAATTATTGCAGAAAAAATAAGTAAGGGTCTAAAAGACCACATGAGAGACTCCCCAGTTCTCCATCCTTCTCAAAGCCTGTGGCTGAGAGTTCATTATGTGGAGAAAACTCCTTTAGTGAGACATTCAGAATAACAAACATCAATTAGCCTGTGTGCTCAGAGTCTGTCTTTCATCTTTAGAGCTGAGAGGGCTCCACAAACACTCATTAATCCTCCCCAATGCTGCCTGCGGGATTACCATCCTCCTTGCAGTGGGAGGGACAGGGAAGGTGTCAGGAAACTGATCTTTCACTCTACTCTTTCACCTTTGTGTGGGATGACATCATCATCTCAGATGGACACTTCCATAAGCAGAGAACAGGAGACAGATCTGGACATTAAAAAAAAAAAAAAAGAGTAGATTAAGCCAGAAAAATTCAATAATAATAATAATAATAGTAGTAGTAATAATAATAATTATATACCACATGAGCAAGTCTGTATGTGGTGATCCATGCTTTTAATTCTAGCACTTGGGGAGGTAGAGGCAGAAGGATGTGGAGATCAGGTTCATTCTCAACTATTTAGGGCCCGTCTCAGAAACGTGTTGAATTTAGGGTAAGCCTAGGCTACCCCAGACCCAATCTGGAAAACCCAAAGCAGGAGACTGGAGCTGTAGCTCAGCTGCCTGGGTGTTTGCCCAACTACAGGACGTCCCGGGTTTGGTTCTGTGTGAACCTGGATAGTTATGTTAGGGAATGCGTGTAGTCCCAACACCAGAGAGGTAGAGGCAGGAGGTTGAGAAACTCAAGGTCATCTATCATCCTCAGGGACATAGTTAAGGAAAGGTCCTTGTGGGATACATGAGGTCCTGTCTTGAAAAAAATTAAAAATAAAAATATAACACACACAGGAAAAAAAAAACAAATAAAAATAAAAATTGAATGACACAGGGTAGAACACCTGCAATCCCAGTATTCGAGAGGGTCACATAATTCCTGCTCTGCCTGCATTGGAATGTGAGATGCTGTTTCAAAAAACCTACAGATCACTTTTTGAATTTTTCACTTGACCTAATATTAAGCACTCTGAGAACATATATGTGTTTTCTGAGGTGGATATAATTTATAGTGAATGTATATATTTCCCAGGCTCCCTCCCTCCAAATATTTTCACACTGGATATGTACACAATGAAGATAAAATATTGGCTCACGTATTCCTACTGAGCTCTCTGTGACTGTAGAAGAGTTTCTGCAGAAACATTTGTGTGTTCAGAATGAGGGCAGTGTTTCTCAGGGAGAGGGCTCGTATCATCAACGTGTTTCCTCATGCTTTGATTTGGAAACCGTGTGTGTGTGTGTGTGTGTGTGTGTGTGTGTGTGTGTGTGTGTGTAGAGGCTGAAGGTTAACCTTATTTACCCTGTTTTCTGTAACAGCATCTCTCATTGGCCACACTAGGCTTTTTAACACGGGTTCTGGGGATTTGAACTCATGTCCTTAAGCTTGTAGCACCGGCGATTTACTGACTTAGTGATCCTTACTGCTTATTTGAGACAGGGTCTTCTGTGTGACTGTCTCAATCCTGCCTCGGCTGCTCGAATCCTGAGAGTAGAGGTGTGCATCAATCCAGAGGCTTCAGAGGTGTCTGCTAACACTCCTGCCTACGGTGGCTGGCAGGCTTGTACATGGCTCGCTTTGGTCGCACTCAGTGAACAATGCCCGGGTCTCACTTTTTTGGGGGGGGGGGGGGGGAGAAAGAAGTGAAGAGCCAAACTGCCTGACAGGAGAGGACTTGGATTAGGCACTGAGGTAGAATTTCTCTGTGGCTTTTTGAGGCTCTGAAAGACAGGATCACCAGGAGGTCAGCTAGAGCCTTGGGCAAAAAGAAGGAACCCTATTTCCTTATTTTGGTGAATGGCATGCTGAGCCACCCTGCTTCCCAAACCCAGCGGCTGGCAGGTGTCCACGATCCCTCCTCGTTCAGCTCTAATTGGTCATAAAATCCTGCTGATATTACCTGGAGAACTCTCCGTGTGGCAGGAGTTCAAGCCTTCATCGCTTTTTTTCAACTATTCTTCTTCTTCTTATTATTATTTTTAAATTTTGCAACAATGCCCTAACAAGTTGCTGTGTCTCTCATCTCTGTCCACTTCAGAAATCTCGAAGTGATTTTTTATGCCAGAGTGAGCTTTTTATGGTGCACATGCTACTGGGTCCCTCCCTTGCCTGGGAACGTATGCTATCCAACCCTGTCTTTACCTAGTGTCTAACCTCGGAACCCAGACAAAGGGCAGCGTCTGTCCATTGTCAGCCCTCCTCCCCTGGCTAGGCTTGGGGCCCATCGGTTAGCTCGTCCCTCCAGGCATCACTCTTTTGTGTTATGCCACTGCTGACTCTTTTGCCTGATTTTACTGTTATCTCTTGCAGAAAGTCTTTCTCCAAAGTAGACACAATCATAGGCAAATTACTCCATGAACTGAGTTATGTATCCTCAGCCTTCGATACCCTACTCATTCGGTCCAGAAACACGCTGTGTTTATCAGTGGCAGTGCAAGCACCATGTACTTTTTTCCCACAGTCTGCCTCTTGGTCTTCCCCAGTAGAGCGCCAGACTGAAAGCTTTCGAGGATAGTGTATGTCTGGCATCCCCAAACCTCAGCAGAAAGCAAGTTGTATAATGGTATTGCATAAAAGTTTGCAAAATTAGTGAATTGAACATTTAGAAATGGGGCTGGGCCTGATGGTGCACACCTTCAGTTCCAGCTCTAGGGAAGCAGGTAGGTGGACTTTTGTGAGTTCAAGACCACCCTGTCTACATAGTAAGTGACAGGTCAGACAGGGAGTGAGACGTTGCTTCAATGATAAACAACAAAAACAAGCCAGCAAACAAAAACAATAAAAAAAAATGTAGAGCTGGTTTGTGAGATGTTTAAATGGGATTGCCTAAATTTGATCCTCACAGCCCACATGATGGGAAGAGAGAAATGACTTTCACAGGTTGTCCTGACTTACACACACACACACACACACACACACACACACACACAGACATGCACACACATACACATCTTTACACAGACATATACACATATACATATACATATAGATACATCTACATACACATACACAGACATACACAGACATATACACATATACACATACATATATACACACATACATATATACCTACACACATATACACACACATACAGAGACACACACATACAGATACACACACATACTCACATATACACATACTTACACATATGTATATACATACACACATACATACACATGAACATACACATACATACACACACATACCCATGATCACATATACACACTCACATATAATAATAACTTTAAAAAAGCAACTGCATTTCATAGTTTATAGGAAATGTCTTAGGAGTAGTTTCAGTGAGGTTGGGACTGCTATGGCCTGTAATCTCATATACTTGGGAGGATGAAACAGGAGAATCAAAAGCTTAAAGCCTGTTTGGGTGGGCTACCACAAGGCTTGAGGCTAGCCTGGGTGACTTAGTAAAAGGCTGTATTAAAATAAATAATAGTGGCAAAGGGGCTGGGGATACAGCTCATTGGCAGAGCACTTGCCTAGGATGTGGGACATTCTGCTTCAATTATCCTGAAAACATTATTCTAGAATTTTATTCTAAAAATGCCATATTATTATCATTATCATTATTATCATTATTATTACTTATTAGACATGGTCTAACTGATTGCCAATCTAGAGGTTGTCACTGTTGTAGTACATTAAAGGGACATGCAGGTACTTAGCAGGAACTATGGTAGTGGGTTAAGCTGGTCTACTATGTCAGATAAGGACTTCAGCCATTGTAATGTAGCTTTAAAAATAAGACTATCAAGGAATGTCACACTGGAATGAAAAAGCCAGACTTCAAAGAGGATAAAGCCAAATACAAATGCAATTTTGCTTAAAATGCAAATGCTCTATTAAGCAAGAGAGAGACTCTAACAGACAAACAAACATAATAACAGACAGGAGTTGTCCTTTGTACATATTTAGCTGTGGACATTTTTGAGACACCCGAGTGGAAATGTTAAGCACTTTGGTATGTGGGTCTGGAGTCTCATAGATGGGAAGCTAAGGCTTGGAGGCTTGAATATGGGGACAGTGACAATGAACATGGTATGAAGTTAGAGTTTTCCGTGAGAACACCCTGGAAGGGAGGTGGCGAAGGGAAGTGTATCCAGACGCCTCTGACTTAGATTTTCTTTATCAGGTAGAATCCTTGTGACTACAGGGCTCAGAATGAGGAAGAACGCCATGGGATTCTGTTGACTGGTCTTTAAACTCTGTAGTTCTCAATGTCCTAACAGGCACAGAGTCTTCAACTGTACTTTTTCATTATCGACATTTGCTTTCCCCCCCTTTTTTTTTGATTAAAAATATTATTGAAGAAAATACTGTAAGAATGGCTTCATCGGCACATACCCATAATCTCAGTGATTCTGTTGACTGAGGCAGGATGATTACAACATTGAGGCTTGCCTGGACCGTGTAGGAAGACCCTGACTTAAAAGAAAAAAAAACTGGATATATCTTAGTGGTAACTTGCCGAGCCTCAAGAAGGTTCTATTTCTAGCATGCCCCAAACACCACCATGACCAAAAACAAATTGCCTCAGCCCCAAATCCTATGGGAATAAAACCCAGGGAGAACCCAAGGAAATATAAAGAAACCAAGCAACCTCAGACTGTGCTATTCCTGTGTGGAGAAGAGAAAGATAAGAAATCCCGAGAGACCATCCCAGCATGCTGAGGGGAACCTTGACCCTGATAGAGATGCAAGATGCCAGAATTGTCAATGAACAAAATAATCAATCCACAAGATAAGGCTGTTGGTTGAGTAACTGGTCCAGGCTCTACCAGAATAGTCCTGCAATCAAAAGCACTATTCTCATTTTGGAAAACGAACCAACTAACCTACCCATCCATCCACCCACCCACTAACCAACCAATCAACCAACCAACCAACCAACCAACCAACCAACCAACCAACCAACCAACCAACCAACCTACCAGCTAACCAAACAACTAACCAACCAAGCTACCAGCCAGCCAACCAACCAACCAACCAACCAAGCTACCAAGCAAGCAAGCAAGCAAGCAAGCAAGCAAGCAAGCAAGCAAGCAAGCAAGCAAGCAAGCAAGCAAGCAAGCTACCAACCGACCAAGCTACCAACCAACCAACCAACCAACCGACCAACCAACCAGTAAACTAGGTTCAGTTCTTAAATATTCTGATTCAAGTTATCCTAGAATAAGATGTGCATAGAAAAGCAAATGCAGATACCAGTGTGATTCTAGCTATTCTTGCTTCACTAATCATGAAGATATGCCTCTCTGGTTAGCCTGGAACCCACTACGTAGACCAGGCTGGCCTGTCACCCACAGAGGTCTCTGCCTTGTGAGTACTGTGACTGAAGGTGTGAGCCACCAGGCCTGACATTTGCTTTTTGTTTCCCTTTTAGACATGACTTTACTGTACGGTCCTCACTAGTAGTTGAGGATGACCTTGAATTCCTGGTTTTACTATCTCTACCTTCCAAATGCTGGAATTTTAAGCACGTAGGACATACCCAGCTACAGATGTCCCTGAAGTGTGGATTGTATACACTAGAATATTTGAATGATTCTGATGTGATCAGGCAGGTTTATTGCTCCCTGATCGCCATGTTAAGATTACAAAGCCCAGCAATTCTTCTACCTAAGCTACTTGAACGCTGGGTTTCAAGTGTGTATTACACCTCGCTTCTAACCTTTAACAGATGAAATGGGAATAGCTCATCATTTCTAAGGAATAGGGATCACTGTTAGAAACAAACCCTTAAGCATTTATGTGTTCATCAAACTCAATTAGTTCTCTTCCTTTGGGCACATAGTAGGTCAAGAAAATAAATAAACCATCGGTAAAAGACAGTTTTGTTTGCCATTGTCCAAAAACACTAGAAAACACAGTATTGGAAAGGAGGAAGATAAAAAGTGGGAAAGGGCAGCTATACCAAGGACATGATAACATCAAATGACATCTTAACATTAGATGTCAACTGTTTTATCTTTCCTTTGTCAGCCTAGAGACTTGCACGCAGGGCCTTGTGCACTCTAGGCAAGCAGTTTACCACTGAGCTGTCTGCTCAACCCTACACTGACACTTTTAGATAGCAGTATCCATGCTAAGTTGTAGCCCAAACTGCGTCATAGTGCATTTTAGAAGACCCCGTCCCTGAGAACAGGTCGGTTGGAAGTGGCTGGTGAATGTAGGGCTTACTAGCTGTTTTCAAAGAGACAGGGAAACCTTGCTGGGGGGGGCCCGGTTTCAGGAGCTCCTTGGATAAACATCCAGTTCGAATTAATTTCTGATCCCATGACTGATTTCTGAGAATTAGGTCAGGCTGTCCTGCCACCAGCTCTTCCTCTTGGACACAGACTTTCCAGTGTCCTCTCCCGTCTCCTGCGGATGACAGCCCAGGCCTCTGCTTTCACCCTTCGTTGCTGATCGCGGGCTCTGCGGGTTCTGCTCTCCTCGACGACGTATCCTGTTTTGTTTTCTTTTTTACCATGTGATTACCAGTTATTTATTGGTCAGTGGCCATTCGGGCTTCCTGTGTGCTGAAGCATGGTAATGATGCCAGATGAAATTTACATAGTGGCCTATCTCACATGAGATCAAAGCTCTCTTGCAGACACTATCTTGCTAATCTTCCATACCTGAGTGTAGAGTACATAGGAAGCAACTATCATTATCCCCATTTTATACACGGGCAGATGGGAGATCATAGTAGTTAAATGATTGGCTTCATATTACAAGGACACAGCTGATTAGGCATGAGTGATGATTCAGATTATTAGGTTCCTGTGCCTTCCTAGATGGGCAGACATAAAATGATAGCAACAATAGTGACAGCAACAGCAGTGACAACAACATCGTCCTAGCTATGAAGGACACAAACCAGCACTACCCTTCTCATTAGACTTATCCTGAGTTTTTGGAAAGTAGGGGTGGGGATTCAATCCCTTTAGATGGTGTTTATTTTTCATAGAGCTGTTTATAGAATGGTCTTGAACTTGAACCCTGATGATACTTTAGTGAACTTTGTGCCAGGTTCAAACACGGCTGAGTCTTCTTTATGGGCTGGGAAATCTCTTCGAAGGGAGTGATTCCTAGCCAGAAAAGTTGATTCCAAGGGGGCGAGAGGAAACAGTCCCTAATTGACTGCATCCACCTCTCAGCTTCTTGGTTGAGCTTTTCACTTTGGGGAGAATTTCAGTGGCTGGATTCTCATGTGACTCCATTGTCCTGGGTCCCAGCTTATCACACCAGTAGCTTGTTATGGCTGCTAAGTTCTGTTTGTGGAGGAATTCGGGAGCTATCTTGCCTGGAGACCTTTAAAATAGTGCTCACAGTCAGGGAGCTCTATCTTGAAATGTTTTATTGGCCCTTCCCAAGTATGTACGGGGTAAGGTGTGGTTTCTTCATAGTTGCCAAGTGAGACTTGTTTTTTTTTTTTATATTTCGGTTTTGTTGAGACTTGGGCAATCATGATTTGGTTTTTTTCCAGGAGGATCAGCCATATGCTTCCTAAATGGTTTTGTAGGCTCTTTGCTTAAGCTGTAGGGACCCAGTGAGATGTTCACACCAAGTTTCACTTCTAAGTTAGCTGCAGCAACATCGCGAGTTGGCAGTGACAAGGTGTGGGACTTGGCAGGAGGATGGGGAAGCTGAGTTTTTCAACTCGTTTTGTTTTGGTTTCTTTGTGTACCCATGGCTGTCCAGGAACTTGCTCTGTAAACCAGGCTTACCTCAACTCACAGAGATCCCCCTGCCTCTGTTTGCCGAGTGCTGGGATTAAAGGCATGGGCCAGTACTGCCTGATAAGTTTTCCAACTCTTGCATGGGCTGTCTAGACTTTATGATCCTGTCATCTGGGTTTCAGACAACCGTATTTATCTCAAAGCATAGATAAAAGCTGAGAGAGAAAAAACTGGAGAGAAAAGCCAGTGTGTGAGGCTGAGCCCATAGTCAGTAGGGCCAGCCTTGACCTACAGGCTCTGTCACTGTCCTGGGCAAGTCACTTAGCTTTCAAAAAACCTCACTTTCTTTCTTTCTTTCTTTCTTTCTTTCTTTCTTTCTTTCTTTCTTTCTTTCTTTCTTTCTTTCTTTCTTTCTTTCTTTCTCTCTCTCTCT
>NC_034605.1:6953680-6958430 GCF_900095145.1 Mus pahari | reverse complement strand
TGGCTGTCCTGGAACTCACTTTGTAGACCAGGATGACCTTGAACTCAGAAATCCGCTTGCCTCTGCCTCCCGAGTGCTGGGATTAAAAGCATGCGCCACCACGCCCGGCTTAAAATGGTGATTCTTTAGTGAACAGGAATTTAAGGATTAGGTGAGTTGGTCTTTATAAAAGTCACTTAGAAAGTTGGATGTGGCATGGTACACTTGTTATCTAAAAGATGAAACACACACATACGTACACAGTTATACACACATATACACACATACATTCTCACACTTATACATACACGCACATATGCACACATGCATACACACAAATACATTTTCACACTTATACATACACACACATATGCACACATACATACACACAAATACACATACCCATGCATACATATACATACTCACACACATATACACAGTCAAACACATATATACACACATATACATATACATACATACATTCTCACACACACATACACATGTGGACACACACACACACACACACACACACACACACAAGCATGGAGGGTCTGGGCCTGGTGGCACACTCCTGTAACCTCAGTACTTGGGAGGCAGAGACAGGAAGAACCTTGTGAGTTTGAAGCCAGCCTGGTCTATGCATCAAATTCCAGGTCAGCCAATGAATACAGAGTGAGGTCCAGTCTCAGCAAACAGAACCAGGGGCTGGAGAGATGGCTCCGTGGATGAGATGTTCGGGAATACTTCCTGCTTTTGCAGAAGACCTGAGTTTGCTTTCTAGCTCATAACTGTCTGGAATTCTAACTCCAGGGGATCTGTCTTCCTAGTCTAGCCACTGTTGAGGTGTGTTCTCACATGCTCACACCCACAGGTAGACATGATGTAAAGTAGACTAGACCTTAACAAGCAGAATGAAGAAACACACAAATTCAGGAGAGAAGGAGACTTTCGGGACCCATTAGCTTCTCTCTGTCCATCATAGCACTTCTGAACACTTCTGGTGAACTGGCTCTACGGAGTATTTTCCGGTCATGGGCCCCTAAGTGAGGGCCCGAGGTCCTGTGAACCGGTACTACACTGATCACCTGCTATTGTGAATGCGCTCCTGTAACTTTTGATCTAGTGACTCATTCTGACTCCCTCTCTCTCTGGTGTGCCAGGAGAGTTAGTCTGTTCAGTTTCACTAGCTTTTTCTTTCTTTTTCTTTTTTCTTTTTTCTTTTTTCTTTTCTCTTTCTTTCTTTCTTTCTTTCTTTCTTTCTTTCTTCTTTCTTTCTTTCTCTTTCTTTCTTCCTTCCTTCCTTCCTTCCTTCCTTCCTTCCTTCCTTCCTTCCTTCCTTTCTTTCTTTTTTAAAAAGGTGTTCATTGGGTGACTCAGGTCTGTCAAACTAGTTGTTACATTGTTAAATAGATTTTTCTGTCCTTGTTTGCTTTTTCCTTTCAAAATCATGGCCTAGGTGGTGTTCTGCGACTTGGTTGGTATTGGGAGGGAGGCTGCTGCCAGAAGACCTGATTAGGAAGAAGCCCCAGGAGGTCCCAATGCTGGGTCCAGCTCTCCACCTGCAGCCTTAGGCAAGTTACACACATTTCCTTGTCAGGTTATTTCTTGAAATAAAAAAAGGAAGCAACGGATGGATGAGAGTTAGGTTTCTGAGAATCTGTGCCCCATTCTGGGTAGAAGGTGGACCTGTCACTCAGGGATATATAGGCTAAGTCCTCTGAACTGGTGTTGTGCTGTGGGAGTGAATAGCAACCCTGTTCAGGCTGGCCTGTTTTCTTCATCTGCTCCTATGTTCCCTCCCACTTCTCATTTTTACTGAGTTCCAGGACCACTAAGCCAAAGTGCTGCATCTAGACAACCGTGTTACTATGTGCAAGGAAAGATTATTCTCCCCCATTTAGAAAACTAAAGAAAGTTATTATTTGAAAACTTTCCTTCCTTCTCCATCATCATCATCATCATCATCATCATCATCATCATCATCATCATCATCATCTACTAGGCGAGTGCTCTACCACTGAACTATAGCCCCATCCCACACCTCTTTTAAAACTTTTTTAAAATTTTTTTTATTTCTTGTTTTGAGACAGCGTCTCACCAATTATCCCAGGCTGGCTCAAATTTATAATCCTCCTGCTTCAGCTTTTCCAAGGAGCTGAGATTATAGGCCCTACATTATCAAGCCTATTTAGAAAGTGTTATTATTTTTTCCTCTGTAAGATGTCACTATCCTGACAAGCATACCATAATACTGCCCTCACAAAACATGGCTGTATATAATTGTTCCGTTGACAAAGACCCTGTCCTCTTTTCTTTTTTTAGTTAATTAATGGATTCATTAATTAATTGGTTTTGACATGGGGGTATCTCAGGCTGACTTGAAACCTATGGCACTCCTGCCTTAGTCTCTCAAATTCTGGGTTACAGGTGTGACCTACCACACTGTCACCTTCTGAGTTTTTGTCCCTGGGAATGTGCCACTCTGAAGGTCTCCTGACTTTGCCCCTTCCTTTCTTTCCCAGGCTCACCATTTGCCTGCCCCACCTCTCCCTTCTTTTACTCCGAGGCCGCCATTGTCTTCCCTTCCCCTTCACTGGGGGTAGCTGGAGAAGGAGGATGTGGTCAGATCTGATGAGGTGAGAACCAATCCAGTTCCCTTTTCCTTCACCTCAGCCCCTTGGCAGATGTGAGACTCAATCACACCATCTCCACCCAGACCATGGGTGGAAACTCCAGAAACCTCAGCCTTGGGACACAGTGGCCACAACCACACTCTTGGTGCGGAGTCATTCTAGAAAGCGTTCACCGTAGGTGTCAGTCACACTGGTTAGCAGTTCATCTCCACAGTGGTGCAGAAGATGCCACAGAATTTGCTGGTGTTGGGCGATCACACGGGACTGTATGTGAGCCTTCCTGATTTGACGGAGGACTCCATTTGATGGGGTCTTCTGAGTGCTAGGTGTTCACCAGCACTGAGAGTTACAACTGCCTTTCTAGTTGAGTGCTACAGTTGTATGATGGCGCTCTGGAAAGACCTCCTCTCTGGATAATACCCTGGTGTTAGTCATAATGGAAATACCATAGCTTCTTATAGCTTGGGTGATATCATATATTCTATGAGCTTAAAGATGACAGTTAATTATTATTGCATCCAGTCTTCTTATTAATAAAAAGACAAAGGGGAGGTTTACAAGTTGGCTCCATGGTAAAAGGAGTTGTATATGCGTGAGAATCTGAGTTCAAATCCCCAGCACCCACACAAGAAACCAGCAGTGTGCCTGCAACCTCAGAGTTGTGCAGTGATGAGCAGTGTGCCTGCAACCTCAGAGTTGTGCAGTGATAAGAGAGGAAGATCGCTGCCTTTGCTGATGGCCAGCCTAGATTTAGGTAGAGAAAAAGACCATGATACAAAGGAATATGGTACACACACACTTGTGCATGCATGCATGTACACATGCATGCACACACACATACATATACTCATACATGCACACACACATACACACATGCAAACACACAAAGAAGAATGCACAAGCACACACATAGGCACAATGTGCATACACATGCACACACACATGCACACATACATACCTGCCCATACACACATGCACATACATGTACACACACATGCACACACAGGTACATACACACATGCACACATGTACACACACAGGCACATATGCATGAATAGACAGACACACATGCACACACACATACACACATGCGTACACAAACAGGGAGGCACACACAAGCACACACACAGGCACATGTCACACACAGGCACATGCGCATACACACATGTACACACATGCACACACACATATGCACACACACACAAGTGCACACACCGGCACATGCATATACACATATACATACATGCGCACACATGCACACACATACCCACATGCACATATATGCATGCACACACATGCACACACATACCCCCACACATGAATAGACACACAGGCACACACACATACACACACATGGACACACGCATGCATGCACGCACACACACACATGCTCACACAGATGAAAGTGATAGATGGACATGAGTTTCTCCTGTTTGCTTCTCTCTCTCTCTCTCTCTCTCTCTCTCTCTCTCTCTCTCTCCTTTTTTTTTTTTTTTTCAAACCCATGGTCCTGTATAAGCGAGGCAAGTGCTGGGCCACACCCTCTGACACTGTTTCTGAGAAACAGTCTTAATGTACAGACTGGGCTGGTCTTGAGCTCTTGATCCTCCTACCCCAAGCTCACTAGCGATGGCACCGCAAAGCTATGCCACACCATGCCTTATCGGAAACGAGCCCGTTTTACAGCCTAGGTTGTAATAGACATTTAGGTTCATTTTGCACCTTGTATTCCACAGAACTTTAAAGTGGTCTCCACATCCAGAGGAATCTACAGTGGTTTCCATCGCTAGACGAGTTTCTAGAGGTCTCCTCATTTAAGGGACTTTACAGTGGTCTCCAGGTTTAGGGGACTTTACAGTGGTCTCCACAGTTAGGGAATTGTATGCTGGTCTCCACATTCAGGAGAGTTTGAACTCATTTCCAAAGGCAGAAAGAACCACTTGCAGTATCACCATGGCAGTATCACCATGGCAGTATCATCACCGTGGCAGTATCACCATGGCAGTATCACCATGGCAGTATCACCATGGCAGTATCACCATGGCAGTATCATCACCATGGCAGTATCACCATGGCAGTATCACCATGGCAGTATCATCACCATGGCAGTATCACCATGGCAGTATCATCACCATGGC
>NC_034605.1:6949810-6951465 GCF_900095145.1 Mus pahari | reverse complement strand
ACACACACACACACACACACACACACACACACACACACACACACGCGCGCGTGCACTCGACATTCTGAGTCAATATAGGGCTTTGGCCTTCCCTAGTTGCTTTGGCTTTGGGACATGGTCTCGTAAAGCCCAAGCTGGCCTCATACTCTGATAGTAAAAATGACTTTGTACTTTTCCCAGTTCTGGGGCTTGATTGAACCCAGGGCTTCATAGATACCAGGGAAACGGTTTGTAGCTACTGAACTACACCCCCGCCCCCTCCCTTCTTCCGGTTGTATGTGTGCACGTGCTCAGTGGGACCGGAACCTGTCTAATTTTGTCCCCTATTCTTTTCAAATAAGCGTATGTGATGAGGTCATGGTTTTTTGTTTGTTTGTTTGTTTGTTTTTTTTCTAAGATGCTGCTGAGAATAGCTGAAGCAGTTCAGTACACACACCTTCTACAAATGATTAAGGAGTCAAGCGAAATGCAGAAGGTCAATGAGGTGCTTGGTGTTTGGTAAATACCAAGACAGGTGTGAGGAGGAAGAGGTTACCCAGCCCGGGAAAGAAAGCTAACGGGAAAATGAAAACTCGAGCTCCTGCTGTCCGGACAAAGGAGAGGATTTTTATTGTGCTCTCAAACCTTGATGTGGCCAGGAAGTGCCAGAAAACTTATTTTTATCCTTCCTGGGCATCAAGTGGACTTAAAGGATGTTGATAATTTCATCCAGTAGGGCAAAAAATTATACCATTTTTCTAAAAACCATCACAGTTATTATTAGTGTGTGCATATCTGTGTGCCTGCCATGTCAGATTGTGTCGGTTATAGGACAAGTTGTGGTCGCTTTCTCCTTTGTCCATGGGGATGCTGGGGACTGAACTCAGGTCTGGCCCTTTGCTAGCAAGTGACTGTACCCACTGAACCCTCCCAACAGCCCCTGTGCTGAGTTTTGAAGTTTTTGAAGGTCTCTGGCTTCAAAAGTTTTTTTGTTTTTTTCTGAATAGAATCACTTTAATTTGTTTATAGTGAATTATTTTATTTTAATGATGTCATTTCCTCATATATTAATAGATATAAATGTTTTAAAATACATTGTTTTTAATTTTAGGGTTATTATTTTTGACTGAAACCATGTTCCCATTTTTTCTCTAACATATTTTTATGATTTTTTAATGTTTATAATCAAATATTTATATTTTACTAAGACTATTAACTAGATAAAACACAATCAAACCAAATATTATAAGATCATACTCTTCAACTATGACAAATATAAATGCTTGGTTTATTATTACTTAGTAGGAATTGAAATATATTTAATTTCCTTTGTGTATATATGTGGCTTCCATTCTTGTGGTTTCATGGGGTTTCTCTTTGTGCTAATGCATGTCTTTGGGATTTATACTTTTTCAAAATTATTTTCACAGCAAGAACTCATTCACATATCACAATACCGTCGTGCCATTTCAGAGACAGGTAAACCAAGGCCTGTGGAAGTGAAGTAGGGTTCTCTCATGGCCTCAGAGCAGCAGACGAAGTAGCCAAGGCTAGAAGCCGCAGCTGCTGGCGTTTGCTGTGGTTTTCTGGAAAAACTCACCCAATCTTTCACACCGTCTTTGGATGCCATGTGGGTCTGACTGTGTTGTTTTGTTCCTGGGGGGGGGGGCGTGCGC
>NC_034605.1:6944630-6949139 GCF_900095145.1 Mus pahari | reverse complement strand
TGCCTCTGCCTCTGCCTCTGCCTCTGCCTCTGCCTCTGCCTCTGCCTCCCCAAGTGCTGGGATTACAGGGCTACGGTACCACGTCTACACGTCTAGTTTTATTTGGTGCTGGAGATAAAATGCAGGCTTTGTGCATGCCAGGCAATCACTCTACCAACTGAGTCATAGCTCCAGGCCTGCTTGGAGTTCCTTTATAACTCTGACTCCCAACACACCCAGAAGGGGAGGGATTCTGGGCTAGAGATAGCTGCCAAGGAAAGCCCCTTTCTGATACGGTGTGTTCACCAAGGCAGTTTCCTAGCCCTGGGAACAGAACACTTCTGGTCACCCAAGCTTCTGACAAAAGGAACAGAGAGGCCTGTAGCCTCAGTGGAAGCCTCCCTATGCCATTCCCATGCTCACAGCAGGCCGACTCGCTCTTCTGGGTTCTCAGACGATGTCATCTGATAGCGCGAGCACCTTCCTGTTTGACAGTTAATTATTTCTTTTTATGCCTATATTTAAGATGCTTAAATTTGTGATTCATTCTTTATAATTAGACATTATGCTTAGGATATATCCGTGGATATCTCAGAGATGTCCTCTGCTCTCAGGACTATTATTTGAACCAACCAGAACTACATAGCTAAACTCAGGGACCTCACAGTGACATGAAGTTTGGCAATTCCAGTGGCCACGAGTCAAAGGAGCCCCAGTGGTGTCCCACATGGTGAAGAAATGGTGCAGACAGAGGCCTCCAGCCAACGTATGCCATTTCAGTTTGAATTGAATGACCAGCTCTTTGCAGGCATACTGATCCCATTTGGGGGATTTCTTTGCAGCTTGAGAGTGAAAGGAAGACTTTGGGTGTTGGAGGATAGTCAGGGAGAAGGCTGAGAATAGAAAATAAAATCTTACTGTGGGGGTGGAAATAGTGTGAAAGGGGTGGCAAAAACAAAAAAGCAAAAGAAAAATCTCTTTCCCCTTCCTGCTTTCTTGGCTGTGTTCAAGTGGGAGAAATTATTTTGCAGAACCTCAGACAGAGCCTATTTCTAGTCCATCAGTGCCTTGTGCTCAAGCATAAGCACAGAATTGAAATTTTCTGTTTTCTGTTCCCTGGCAGCCGTTCTCCGATGTGGGAAGGCCCGAAGAGAGGAGAAAAGGGAAGAATGCTGCAGTAGGAGGAGAAGAGGAGCAAGGAGTCTAGAGAGAGAAAAAGGAAAAGGGCCAGAGAAAGAGGAGGGAGGGAGCGGGCCCAAGACGCACAAGTTACCTCCCCTGCTTTGCCAACAGTTCAATGGCTGTCACTTTATCACTAGGGACTTCCTCTAGCCTAGATACAAGGAGCTGGCGTTTCAATGGTAACAATGAGTTAATTGAATAGGCTGCCGACAGATGGGCACGCCGTGGCTCCAAGCTCTGGACTCTTTTGTTAGATTTGTATGCGAGGAAGTGTGAAATAGCACCCATCTTTTAAGTGAACACTCCGATACACTCGCATGCCCAAGAGCACATGCGCCACCCATCGCCTTTCAGCAAACCCCTCCCCTTCCTCTTCTGAGCCCCTTCTTTCCACAGTTTAGCCTTTTAAATGGCTTCAGAAGTAAGAGTATCCTACAGTGGGGGTGTTTAAGTTGTTAGGCTATTATGTGAGGGATAAAGAGTTGGGATTTGAGCCACAGGGGATCTGGTTCTAAGAGAGACAATTGTATGCGACAATTGTATGCGTTCTCCTACCGGGCTGAAATGGATTAATTAGGTCTTGAGTTTTGCTTTGCTTTGGAGACAGGTTATCCTGTAGACCAGGCTAGATTTTCCAGATAACTGAGAGTGGACTTGAACTCCTAATCCTTGTGTTTCTACCTCCCAAGTGCTGGAGTTCTCTGTGTTAACTATTGCTGGAATTGCACATGTGTATTGCACACCTGCTCACTCCTGAGTGTAACCGTCTTTTTTCATGTTTAAAGTCTTTTACATCCCTGCACAGATCTCAACTTAATTCTGGTTTCCTTTTCAAGTGTATCCTGTACTTCTTATATCATGTTTTCTTTCCTTCACATAGAATTTACAGTCATGTTCTACTGCTGTGTAGGTATGTGTCAGAGGACTTTAGGTTGTGAGAAGTGGTGACCATTGCATTTGACTTCCATGTATTTCTTTATACAGATGTCTAATGAGTCCATATCCTAGATTAGAGTGCAGCACCATTTGGATTGATTTGGTTGAGCTGATCGGTTTAACACTCTGTGTTAGGAAAATTGATTCCAAGGAACTGTGCTCCTGAAAGCAAGCTAACCAAGTAGCTTGTTAACGCTGAATGGACGTTCCCACCTTCAGTCTGATCTGGTAATCTAGCACTGCATGGTCCAGTGTGTCTAGCTCATCATGTACCCGGGGAGCTTGTCTGACTTGATCAAGGCAGGGTGCTCCATCAACCTCCTGCTGGGCCTCCAGTGAGTAATAAGAAGACACAATAAGATTTGTTTGTTGGCCATTGCCCCGGAGCCTTAAGAAGGCTGAATGGACATCAGAGGGAATCTCACGAATATGTGTGAACCCCATCACCTAGCTATTCACACTAACACAAGGAGTCCATCATTATATAAAGATGAATTAAAATTGATCCCATCACATCCATAGATTCTGTATCTAAGGGTTCACTTGACTGTGGATCTAAAATTCTGAAAGAGAGAGAGAGAGAGAGAGAGAGAGAGAGAGAGAGAGAGAGAGAGAGAGAGAGGCATTTGCACAAATATAGACATTTTCCCCTAGTAATTCTTAAAGAGTATACTGTAAAGAGCATTTACATAGCATCTCAGTGTATTAAGTATTGTCAGCCTTCTAGAGATGATAAAGCACTCAAAGAGGATGTGTGTAGGATGTCTGTAAATGCCATTCCAAGTGAGGAACTTGAACTTCTCCATATTTCTACCTTTCCTCATAGGCATCTCGGTCCATGTTAAAAGACATATAACCATTTCTACCCATAGTCCTCCTACAATCAAAAGCCGCCCTATTCTTCTTATCCAGAAAAGTCTTGTGGCAGTCAAAACAGAATTGAACTTGTGCTTTGGAAACTTGGATGCATGTGAGAATCATGTGGAAAATGGGTTAAAAGATGCAGAGTCCCAGGCCCCACCCATGGTGTTGTTCTGAGTCAGTAGCTCTGGGGTGGGGCTGGAGAGCTTGCATTTTAAGCAAGGACTGTAGCAGATCCTGATGTGGGTAGACACAAGTGATTTCTTTGGAAAGAAGAGAAAGAGGCATTTGCACCCAGAGCCACAGTTTATAAACACACAATGCCAGGAACCTCACCCAGTGCTTGTTAGGTCCTGATGTTAGACAGTCCAAGGACCAAGGTCTCTCCTCTCCTCTCAGGGGACAGCCACGGTGAGGAGTCTTTGCAGACAAGAATAGATTAAGAAAAATTTTCAAGTCAAATAGGAGATTGCTGATAGTAACCAGCTTGCTTTGTTGATCTTAACCCACTGAGATCTGGAGTTGGACTCCATGCTGTCTTAGCTGTGACTAGCTTGATACCATGCATATGATGAAATAGCCAAATAATTATTTGGTGACTCATTAGCTGTTGGAGAGTCTTATCATATCCTGAAGAGAAAACCCAGGGATAGGGTGTGCTTTGAAGACTGGGGGCTTTTGGGGTTGGTGATTTCTCACTTCAAAATATCCCTGGGAAACGCTGGGTGTGGTGGACCCAGTTTCTTTAGTACAGAGAATCAGTGATGGCTAGAGGAGCGGGTACATCTTGGGGTTTCCCTGCTTGTTTCCCAAAGAAGACAATGGAGCCCCAAGCCAGGTAGAAGTTTAACAATGAAGTTTGAGGGAGGAGAGAGGAGTTTGGGAAGGGAAAGAGTTTCCATGGAGAAAACTGGAGGAAAAGCATGGCCGAGTACTCCCTTTGGACTCAAGCATGAGTGGGTAGCAGGTCAGTGTTGTCAGGGAGATGTGGGAGGCTTGGGTGGGTCCTGGGCGGGCAGGAGGCTAGGGAAGCTCATGTGCAAAGGGAGAGGCCGCCAATGCCCTCCAGGGTGCTCTATAATAGAGAAACTGGTAGAGAAGTACAAAGCCAAGGCTGTGTGTGTGTGTGTGTGTGTGTGTGTGTGTGTGTGTGTGTGTTTCCAAGGGGATGTAGGACATGGGAGAAGAAGGCTGGGAATGCAACAGCTTGTGGCTTTATAACAAACTATATTTCTACCATGGCAGCCTAGTGTTCCCTTCCTAAGTGAGGAGGAGGAAATTCCACTTGAGGGATTGTGTCCATGTGCGACTTTTAGCAGAAGCTGATAGCTGCTTCTGGGAACTAGTGACCAAGGAGAGGAGGGGAGGCATGTGTTTTTTGGGATAAATGGCTTCTCCTTGAGGCACCTCTCATCTTTGTAGATGTAGCATTGACCTGATAAATGTTCCACATCACTCAGAACCTGCCATCAAGGCCCAGGACCTACCTACCTTCCTTCCTTCCTTCCTTCCTTCCTTCCTTCCTTCCTTCCTTCCTTCCTTCCTTCCTTC
>NC_034605.1:6904569-6944390 GCF_900095145.1 Mus pahari | reverse complement strand
GACACGAGCTCTGGGGGATACTGGTTAGTTCATATTGTTGTTCCACCTATAGGGTTGCAGACCCCTTCAGCTCCTTGGGTACTTTCTCTAGCTCCTCCGCCCAGGACATTTCTAAGCAGTGGTCTCCTCTGATTCTGTCGGGATGAGGCCAGGACCACCTCTGGAATACTTTCTTAAAGAAACAGACACAAACTAGGTCAGTTTCAGGGATGGAGTATTGCAATGCTGCCAGCAAGAATAAATTGGGTGTTGCCACCAAGGATGGATAGACGAGTTCTGAAAAAATGTCCTGTATTCCCACCTCTACCATGTTCAACTTTCTCTTGTTTCCTATTTGTGCTAAAACATGACCCTGTCTGTCTGTCTGTCTGTCTGTCTGTCTGTCTGTCTGTCTGTCTGCTTGTCTGTCTATCTATCTATCTATCTATCTATCTATCTATCTATCTATCTATCTATCTATCTATCTATCTATCTCTAGCTGTCATCTATCACCTACTTTTTATTTGTTGTGAGACAGGGTCTCATGTAGCTCAGGCTGATCTCAAAGTTACTATTTAGCCAGAGACGAGCCTGATACTCCTACTTCCATCTTCCAAGTGTTGGGATTTCAGGCCTACATCATCATGCTCAGGTTATGCTGTGCTGGGAGATGGAACCCAGGGCTTTGGCTAGCACTCTACTAGGCAAGCCTACAAACCCTAGACCCTACAAACTAGTCTTATCACCACCTCTAAACTTGTTGAAACATCTCCCAGGTGACATACCATCTTCTCTTCATCTTAACGGAGGTCGCATCTTTCTTGGGTTTAATTTGTGATGCTTAACACACACAAGTAGTCATTTGTTTAACACAGCATGTCTTTAGTACTATACCCTAAGAGTTCTGAAGGCTTCAACCGAGTGGCTCACCAACGTCTTGCGCTTAGTCAGTACTCAAAAAGAAGTTTGGTTAACGAAGCTTCTCACAGTGGCGGAGGCCATCTTTTGTAAGTATGCTTGTGTCTACTCCCCGGTTCGCCTGACATCACCGGTGATGGATGGACCTCATTTTGGGAGTTGTGCTTCTCTTTTGTTGTTGCTTAGTATCTCTCATGTCCCTGTGCATAGAAAATGTCACTTAAAAAGATACAAATGAATGGTAACATTATCTCGCCAGACTTTTTTTTTTTCTGAAGGATTTTTATACAACACCATGTTAACAAGTGGCCTTTCAGATAATAAGTGTCACGGTGAGTCTCCCGACTCTAGTCTTAGAGGACACAAAAATGGATTTGCAGGAAACGTGCCTGTTTGAACCCATGATAGCTGGCTTGGATCTATATTACCAAAAGGACTTGTGGTTAGGAAGTCTGTACCAAAGTTCTCTTGGTGGTATCAACATGATCTTGGAGGAATATTTGCAGGGGACATACTCTGGTGAGAAACCAGAGCCAGAGAATCTACTCATTGTTATGGCAAGCTTGAAATTAGCTGAGTCTCTATGGAATTACAGTCTGCTAGCATCTCTTTTCTAATCTTGTCTAACACACACACACACACACACACACACACACACACACACACACACACTCACATACGCGCACACACTGTGTCCCTAGCTGGCCTGGAATGTATTATGCAGACCAGGGTAGCCTTGAACTCACAGAAATCTGCCTCTTGAGTGCTGGGATCAAAGGCATATACCTCCAAGCTTGCTGTCTATCTGATTTTTTTTATTATAAGCCATGGAGGGATTTTTTTTACTATATATATTCACCATATTTATATATATAAAACACACATTACATATTCATCATACATTATATCATATATCACATATATAATATACATTATATAGTCAACATATATTATATCATAAATATTTCATATATAAGCATTATATATTTCACACATATAATAAACATCATATATTCATCATATAATATACATTATCTATCTATCTATCTATCTATCTATCTATCTATCTATCTATCTATACATTTTTCATTCCTGCTTTCATTTAAAAATTGAGATGTGGTCTGTCTAGTCTAGGCTGGCCTCAAACTCTCTATGTAGTAAAGGATGAATTAGTAGCCCTGATCCTCCTGCCTCTAGCTGAGGCTGCAGGTAGGAGCCACCACCAGGTGTGTGCTATGTTGGGCATGAAGTCTAGGGCTCTGTGCATACTAGGTGAGCACTCCTTCAACTGGGCTGCCTCCCCAGCTTACCTGACTTCCATTGCTGTAGGACTTTCCAGGGCTCAGTTATCCCACATCCATCCACTGCCAAATAACTCATTATCAAATGAGCAATCCAACAGGTTTTTTTTCTTGTTTATTTTCCTTACCGGCCTCACCTCAGTATATCAAGAATTACACTGTAGGAGCCCATGGTGGTGCCTTTAATACCAGCTCTTGGGCAGCTGATGAGCTGAAGGCCAGTTCTAGCCCACACAGTGCTATGTAATGAGACCCTACCTCAAAACAAATCAAAATAAAAAATAAGGTGGACAGCCTCTAAGGAAGGACACCTAAGGCCGATCTCTGCCCTCTGTAGGCCAACGCATAGAGATGTGCACGCATGGGTACGTGCACACAAACAAAGAATTTACATGGTACTATCTAAGCAAACACATTCATGCTCTGTTGCAAGAAAAGCCGGATGGCTTCGTTTCTCTACAGGGTAGAACTGACTGGACGTCTGCCTATGAAGGATAGAGGTGCTCAGAAGCATGACGGCAGCCTCTCAGCAGACATAGTCCACTCACCCAGATGCTGAGATTACTGCTAGGAGAGTCTCCATGCAGCTTTCGGTGCTTCTTGATGCTCCAGTGAAAGACCACGGATGGGAGTTTCTTATGATCCCTCTCTTAGGAACAAAACAAGGTGTATTAAAAAATCTTTCAGTGGTGGATGCTCACAGCCAGCTATTGGATGGAACACAGGGTCCCCAAAAGAGGAGCTAGAGAAAGTACCCAAGGAACTGAAGGGGGCTGCAACCCTGTAGGTGCAACAACAATATGAACTAACCAGTACCCCCTGAGCTTGTGTCTCTAGCTGCATATGTAGCAGAAGATGGCCTAATCGGCCATCACTGGGAGGAGAGGCCCCTTAGTCTTGCAAACTTTATATGACCCAGCACAAGGGAAGGCCTGGGCCAAGTAGTGGGAGTGGGTGGGTAGGGGAGCAGGGGCGGGGGGGGAGTATAGGGAACTTTCGGGATAGCATTTGAAATGTAAATAAAGAAAATAATAATAATAAAAAAAAATCTTTCAGTGATCCCTACTGCATGTGCTTCTTTATTTACTGTTTATTTCTTGAGACAGGCTCTCACAGAGGCCTGTTTTTTAAAAAAAAAATCCATAGGCAATCTATGTACTTTATTTTCAGTTGTACCCATCTGTCTGGGAATCTTAATGTGCAGAGGTGTGAGGTGAGCGGTCAGCATCCCACCAATCAGGTCTCAGATGATCAGGTCAAATGGGACTCTGGAAGGGCCTCCGATAGGAGAGAATATTGACATTAGCTTCCAAGACTGAGGAGCTCTTAGCTTTTAGAATTGGAGCTACTGTAGACATGCCAGCTGTTGACTCACTGGACACATCTGTTGACTATCTCCTTAATGTGTTAGGTTCCAGCTCATCAGACTCCCAAGAGCTTGGGTTAAATGCATGAACTATCAACTTTGTTTTTTGGAGACAAGCACTCTCACTACAACCTAGGGATAGCTGATTAGACTGCGCTTGGTGGCTAGTAAGCTCTAGGGAACCTCCCCCTTCTCTGCTGCCCCAGTGCTGGGATTGCAAGTATGAGCCACTATGCTGGATACTTTTAGGTGGATTATGGGGATTGAACCCAGGTCCTCACACTTGTGTAGCAAGAACTTTATTGACTGAGTCATCTCCCTAGCTCAAGAACACATCTTTGTCCATATTTCCTATATCAGAGAGCCAAACATTGATAGGACACGCTAGTCTAGGATGCTTTCTCAGCATCTGCATTTGTTCTCCTGCCAACCTCCTGGCCTCTCCAAGCCTTTCTCCTTCTGTCTTGTTCTAGGCTGCCACATGTGCTCCTTAAGTACGCAGTGCAAAGTGCAAACCCGATGAGAACAATTTGTAGTCTTCATTGGAGGGAAAGTTCTCGCACAAGAAGAAACATCCCCCAAAGGACAGGAACTATACATGTACCAAGGAACAAATGAGCTGCCTGACCTGAAATTGCTGTCACAGCTCAAGGAAATAAAATTATAACACCCTGACACTGATTGTTCTAGAAGCTTTGGTGGGGAAGAAAGACACTCACTGTTTAGTTCTTCAGGACTGGGGTGCCACAGTTCTGCTCCCCATTTTCTCATCCCCATCTCTGGATATGGGGAGAGGGAGAGGGAGAGGGAGAGGGAGAGGGAGAGGGAGGAGAGGGAGAGAGGGAGTGAGCACACACTCATGCACCATGGCATTTGCAGAGGTTTAAGGGCAACCTTGGGTATTGGGTCTTCCTTTCCCACATTGTTAGACCCAGAGCTCCTTGTCCATGACTATGTATGTTAGATTAGCTGACCAGAAAACTGCCGAGGAGTGGCCTGTCTTCTCCTATCTCGATGCTGGAGTGCCAGGGTTAGAGAGACTTTGTGTGTACCCCAAGTCAGATCTGAAAGCTTGAGTGGCAAGCGCTTTGCCCATTAGGCCGTCTCCCTCACTCTCCTTTCCTCTCTCTCAGTTCCTAGCATCCCTGGTGACTTTGCCCAAGTCAACCTTTGCTGGTGCCACACATTAGAAAATATGATTATTGCCAAGTGACTGTGGCACCTACTGTAGTCTCAGCACTTAGGAAACTGAAGTAGAAGAGTTGTGAGTTCCAGGCCAGACACTGCATAGCAAAGTCCTTATCTAAATGTAGCTTTAGATGGCAAATGGACAGTTTCCCTGGGATTGCTAAGGAGAGATCTAACACTCACACATGAGAAAGACCAGTGTGGTCGTATGTCAAAGTCAAGAGGGGTTGCAAGGAGGCCAAATTGTGTATAGCCTTTTACTTCCATCTTTGCTGCTTGTTGACTGCTAAGTTTTATGGAAATAGATACTTTTTGAAGAACAACAATAAAATGGATGATATAGGGCTAAGGCCAGAGAACACATCTAGAAGGTTGTTGTAAGAATAAGAGACACTTTAACTTTTACCCTCTAGTAACTTGTGAGCTTTTCCTTGTTTTGTTCTCAACCATCAATCATCATCATCACCACCACCACCATCATCACCACCACCATCATCATCATCACCACCACCACCACCACCACCATCATCATCATCACCACCACCACCATCATCATCATCATCATCATCATCATCATGATGACCAATCATTTGTAGGTTTTGGATTACTTGCTAACTTTTTGGAAACCAAAATGCCATTTTGAGGGTTGGGTAATGTAGAAATGTTGGAAGAGCACTTGCCTAGCATTCACAAAGTCCTGGTTTCAGTCCCAGCACTGGATCTATTGGGAATGGTGGCATCCACGTATAACCCCAGCACACTGGAGACAGAGGCAGGGAGATCAGAAGTTCACGATCATTGCTGGCAACATGGGAAGTTTGGGCTTACCTTTGGATACATGGGATCCTGCCTCAAAACAACAAATTTCATTCTGATTTGTTTATAAACAGCAGAGCATTTGGGGATAAGAGATTCTGGGTTTGCTCTCTGGCCTGGCCACTCAATGGCATGAGTCATTCCCCAGCTGTTCCCTTAGCTCCAGATCTGGACATGACAGGAAAGTTGCTTATGTAGGCTTAATGGAAGCTACAATGAAACTAAGGCTGGGGAAATGCTTCTCAGACCCCTGGTGTATGTCAAGGACTCAATAGATGGTATTTATTTATTTATTTATTTATTTATTTATTTATTTATTGTTTTTTCGAGACAGGGTTTCTCTGTGTAACCTTAGCTGTCCTGGAACTCACTCTGCAGACCAGGCTGGCCTCAAACTCAGAAATCTGCCTGCCTCTGCCTCCCAAGTGCTGGGATTAAAGGTGTGTGCCACCATGCCCGGCTATTAGATGGTATTTATTATTTTGGTTTAGGGATCCGGTTTTTGGTGATGACCGGCCTTCAGGGATTCACACAGGCTGTCTGTGCCATGAAGAAAAGCAGAGACATCTCATCTCGGTAACATGGGGGCAGGAGTGGCCTCCTCTGAGATCTGAGGACTGCCAGTTTCTTTCTTTCTTTCTTTCTTTCTTTCTTTCTTTCTTTCTTTCTTTCTTTCTTTCTTTCTTTCTTTTTTTAACTTATTTTATTAGATATTTTCTTCACTTACATTTCAAATGCTATCCCGAATGTCCCCTATACCCTCCCCCCACCCTGTTCCCCTGCCTACCCACTCCCACTTCTTGGCCCTGGCGTTTCCCTGTATGGGGCATATAAAGTTTGCAAGACCAAGGGGCATCTCTTCCCAACGATGGCTGACTAGACCATCTTCTGCTATATATGCAACTAGAGACACAAGTTCTGGGGGGTACTGATTAGTTCATATTGTTGTTCCACCTATAGGGTTGCAGACCCCTTCAGTTCCTTGGGTACTTTCTCCAGCTCCTCCATTGGGGTCTCTGTGTTCTATCCTATAGATGACTGTGAGCATCCACTTCTATATTTGCCAGGCATTGGCATAGCCTCACAGAGATAGCTATATCAGGGTACCTTCAGCAAGATCTTGCTGGCATGTGCAATAGTGTCTGCGTTTGGTGGCTGATTACCAGTTTCCTTCTTATTGGTCTTGAGTGTGGATTAGATGCTGAACCTACACTGGCTTTGGATGCTTGGCTTCTCTTCTGCAGCTCATACATTCTAGCTGTGAAGGGGAAGTACCCTATCCCAGGCACAGCAAAGAAGCAATGATGGGCAATAGGGACCTTCAGAGGTACATGGGTCTCATCCCAACCCACCTTGCATTTGTTGTTCTTTGAGATGTTTCTGCTCAGTTAGCATTCCCAAGAATGAAAGGAAGAATGAGCTTTGTCTTTAGGGTGTATATTCATCACTTCTATTGTGGCTCTGGCAAAACACCTTGTCAGAAACAACTTAAAGGAGAAAAGATGTATTTGGCTCACTGTTTCAACGGCCGTAGCAGGTTCATGGCTCCTCACATCTTGGGGAATCAGCGTTGGGGATGTGGCTCAATTGGCAGAGTGCTTGATTAACATGCATGGATCTCTGGATTCAGATGTGGCAGTGCACACCTGGAATCTAGCCCTCAGAGGTAGAAACAGGAGAACCAGGAGTTCAAGGTCAACCTCAACTATGCATCAAGTTCAAGATTAGCTTAAGCCAAGAAGATCTTGCTTCAGAATAAATCCCACCACCAACACATCACCAAACCACCACCACTATCATCCTACCACCACCACCACCACCACCACCCCCACCACCACCACCACCACCACCGTCAAAAACAACTAACCAACTGTCTTAGTAGATCAGGAAATAGAGAGTTGAGGGACAGAAGCAGGGTTTGGCTATAACCCTAAAAGAATTACCCCTAGTGAGTCACCTCTGCCAGCCAATCTCTATATAACCTCTAGAAACAGTGTGACTAATAGGTGTTCAAATGCAGCTTATGGGCACATTTGGAATCCAAATTGTAATGAGATGGCAATGAGTTGTAAGGAATATAGGAATAAAGCCCCAATTCTCTGTCTTCTCCTAGCCTCATCATTTATTAATTGGATATTATCTTTGTGAGTGTGTGTGTGTGCACATGTGTGTGTGTAACTAGGTCTTACTATGTTGCCCAAGCTGGCCTCAAGCGCCATCCTCCTATGTCTGTTTTCCTAGTGCTGGCATCACCATACCTGGCTGATTGTACCTGGAGCCTCTTATCTTATCACTCTTTGTGATTTGTTTTTTTTTTTTGTTTTGTTTTGTTTTTTTTTAATCTCTAAAAGGAACAGAAAAGTTGGAGGCTCCCTCATGAAGTTCCGTTAGAATGGAACATTGTAACGTATACAAAGCAATGAGCAGTGTCTACCATACAGTAAGCATTCTCAGTCTATGGTAAGTATTTTATTTTTTAGTCAGTTCTCTTAACACATTCAAATCAGACTGTGGTCTGACTTCCCGGAGGAAGTCAGGCATTTCTCTTTGGCTGCCACTGCCCTTGGTTATCACAAGCTCTAATAAACATGCTACCTGCTCTCTCCTACCAGGCGTCTTCAGGTCATTACCATTTCCCCACCATTGACACATCGCTGCTGACCGTAGACATAGGAAAAATGTTGTGGTCTGCTCTATGTAGCAAAAATATTTTGTGGGAAGCCCCTTTGATTATCTTTATTATTGCTTTTAATTCGGTGCACATGGGCAGTCGAATGTGTTTGGATAGAGGCCACACTGGTTATAAAGATGGATAGTCTCAGACCAGCTTTCATTCAATTTTGGAGTCAAGGAATTTGGATGAATGCTCTTAAGAACTGCTACCAAATATTGGGTGGTATTACACCACAAATGTTCATAACATATCTTTCCCCACCCTCTACCCTGTCCTGGATCTCTAAGTTATAGATTTAAAATAATGTCTGCATTTTAATATCTTAGAGTTTATATTTTTATTGAAGTTGTACATACACATAATTTAAAGTCAGAGTATGACATTACCTATGAAAATTGTCTGTCCCTTACTCAACTCTCATACTGTCCCCTCCCCTCCACAGGAAGACACTGCCAATTTTTCGACAGTTTCTCCTCACATTGGCTTCTGTACTTTCAATCCCACATGTTCAGTGCCTTCTTTTCATTGTCTAGCAATTTTGTTTTACTCTCAGAGATGAAAATTTCTCTTTGAGGATCTAAAATTTCTTTAGGGGTTGAATGTGTGCTGCTGTCTCAGAAGACTGGGGTACAGTCCCTGCCACCCACATTAGGCAGCTCAACTGCATGGTAACTCCAGCTTCCTGGGACCCCACATGCATTTCTGGTGTCTGGACACACACACACACACACACACACACACACACACACACACACACACACTAATGAACAAGCTCTAGAGTAAATGTGACTTTATTTAGACTGTCTGAATGCACATCACAACCAAGCTCTTTAGAGTTCTACAGCTCACAGAGCTTTTCCTTTTCTTGGAATTAATAATTGCCTTGGTTTTACTTCCTAAATCGCCATCTATTTTGACTTGAATTTGAGTCTACCTCTCTGCACACTCAGGGATTTGGAAAGTTGGTCCCCAGGTGGTAGCACTGTTTTGGAAAGTTGTAGATTCTTTTGGATGTAGGCCTGGGTGGCAGACAGGGCCATCAGGGAAGAGGGTGATGTGTCATAGCCCAGTCCTGGTTCTCATGTGAGCTCTGTTTCCTGACTTGAGGGGCAATGTGACTAGCTACGTCATGCTCTGTTTGCCACACGTCACCTCTTCCATGATTAATTATGTTACCCACACCAGGGGCCGAAGTAAATCCTTCTTCCCTTATTTCTGTCAGGTGTCCTGTTACAGTGAGCAGTGAAGTAAGGCAGAAAATTGGTACCCAAGGAACTATTGCTGAGGGAACCTGTGTAGACATGTAAACACTCCTTTAAACAAAAATCACAAAAATGGAATAAAATCTTGTAACTAAGAAAAAGCACCTCAGAGGCTGGGATGCACCCCAATGGCAGAGTACTGGCCTAGCATGCATGAAGCCCTGGCTCAAAACCCAGTGCTTGGTAAACCAGACATGGTAGAAGTTCTCCTGTAGTCTTCGCTTTTGGAAGACAGAAGCAGAGGATCAGGAGTTCAAGGTCATCTTCAACTCCATAGAAAGTTTGAGGCTAGCCTGAGCTAAAGGAAACCCTGTCTCAAATATTTTCTTCTCCTCCTCTTCTTCCTCCTCCTCTTCCTCCTCCTCCCCTTCTTTTCTTCTTCTTCTTCTTCTTCTTCTTCTTCTTCTTCTTCTTCTTCTTCTTCTTCTTCTTCTTCTTCTTCTTCTTCTTCTTCTTCTTCTTCTTNTCTTCTTCTTCTTCTTCTTCCTTCTTCTTCTTCTTCTTCTTCTTCTTCTTCTTCTTCTTCTTCTTCTTCTTCTTCTTCTTCTTCTTCTTCTTCTAATACACAGAAGAAATGATAAGAGAAATTTCATGAAGAAACTAGGAGAGAGAGAGAGAGAGAGAGAGAGAGAGAGAGAGAGAGAGAGAGAGAGAGAACATTGCTATGGTATTTGTTAGCTTTTCCTCACTGCTTTGAAATGCCCAAGGGAACTAACTTAGAAAAGAGGAAGGTGATGCTGGCTCACAGTCTGGGAGGTTTCAGTCCATGACTAGCTGGCACTCTGCTTTTGCATTTGTGACAATGTAGCAGGTCACGGCAGATGCACATGCTAGGAAAGTAGGCGCAAGTTCAGAGGGCTACAGTTGTGATCAACCCCATGGGCAGCAGTAGCCAGATAGGGAGAGCAGAAAGAAAAGCCTTGAATGAGAAATTATGCTGCTCAGGGGATGGTTGGGTCAGTAAGACCCAAGTGAAAAATCTGAGTTTGATCACAAGGATACAGGTACAAAGCCATTTGTGGCGCTGTGTGCTCATCCTCCCAGAGATGGGGAGATGAAAGGTGGAGACAGATGGATCTCTAAAGTTCACTGGCCAGCTAGCCTAACCAACTCGGCCAGAGATCCAGGCCAATAAGAAACACTCTCTCCATCAGAGAGGCTTCCCAGCAGTTGATCGATGCAGAGACCCACAGCCAAACATTAGGCAGAGCTCGGGCAATCCCAAGGAAGAGGGGGAAGAAAGATTGTAGGAGCCAAAGGGATCAAGGTCATGGAGAGAAAACTCACAGAATCAACTAACCAGGGCTGATAGGGGCTCACAGAGACCAAACCTACAAGCAGATGTATGTATCTGACCTAGGTCCTCTAAATGTTATGATCGTGTAGCTTGGTATTCTTGTAGGACTGCTCACAGTGGAAGGAAGTATGGACTGTCTTTGATTCTTTTGCCTGGTTTTGGGACCCTTTCTTCCGACTGGGTTGTCTCGTCCAGCCTTAATACATGTAGGTGTGCATAGTCTTATTGTAACTTGATCTGCCATGGTTGGTTCATATCCCTGGGAAGTCTGCCCTTTCTGAAGGGAAAGGAGAAGGAGGAAGAGTGGATGGGGAGGGGAGGGAAGGTGGTGGGGAAGAATTGGGGGGAGAGGAAGGAGGGGAAACTGCATTTGTGATGTAATATATGAGAGAAGAATAAAAATAATAAAAAAAGAAAGAAACACTCTCTCACACAAAAAGTGGATGATGCCCAAGGAACAGAATCAGAAGCTGTACTCTGACCTGTACAAATGTATGAAAACACATACATACACACACACCCACACCCACACACACACACACACACATACACACACACACACACACACACACACATACACACACACAGACACATACACACACAGACACATGGACACACAGACACATACACATACACAGACACATAGACACAAACACATATACACACAGAGACACATACACACACAGACACACATACAGACATACACACAGACACATACACACACAGACACATAGACACATACACACACACAGACACACAGACACATACATACACACACAGACACATAGACACACATAGACACATAGACACACACACATAGACACACACACATAGACACACACACACACACACACACACACACACACACACACACAGAAACACGATAAGTATAGTTTTCAGGGGAAAGCCATTCCCACCTTTCTTCTTGCTAGCTATTTCTCTCAGCATGTTCTCTGAGGAGGGAACAACTTTCCAGGTCCTGTCTGTAGCAGAGACCAGCCTGTGACAGCAACTTCGCCAAGGACTTACAACCTTCCTGCCTCTTGTTTGGGAGCAAACTGCAAAGCATCAGCCTCTAGCATCCTGGCCATCGGTCTGAAGGGGACTGCAGCTTCGTGCGAGCCATGCACAAGTTAAGTGCAAGGAGCACTTCATGCAGTTGTTTGAGCAAACCAGTTTGTGTAGTTGGGAAAACAAGTGATGTGGGATTGACTGGGGTGATTCATGGAGGTAGGCAAAGCTTGTACGGCATAGTGAACCCCCCATTCCTGGTATCTCTGCCCTTGTCAATAAAGATTGGCTTTGATTTGTCTAATTGTAAGCTCAATAAGTCACGGTTGGTACTGTGCCTCTCCACAGAGGTGAGCATGCTTGCTTGCTTGCTCTTTCAACAAATTAGTGCGAGGGAAGCCTTTGCAAAGGAGAGATTAAATTTCCTTGTTTTTGTTGGAAAGCTCTTTAGGTCTCTGTCAGCAAATGTGCTATGGCATTCTTTCCATGGTGGGCTGGCTTTCAGGCCACTTGTTATTTTTATTTCCTTTGTTCTCTCTCTTCAGTGTCCAACTTTCTGGGAGGGAGAGGATAGGAACTCTTGTCCCCACATGCGAGCATTTCCTGGGGGTGGAGAAGGGGCAGAAGGCAGTAGAGTAGGCCAGATAAAATCCAGCATGCTTCATTTAATTTATATTTCAAAGAAGATTTATAGCCTTTTGAGAGACACAGAAGTTCGACCATGGGATGTACTTGAACTACGAAAGTCAGTCTTGTTTACCTGAAGTTGAAATTGAACTAGCTATAATAGGATTTTCTTCACCACCTCTAAGCGGTCTCAGGGTCTCATGCAGAGGAAGTCAGTGTAGACTAGAGACAGTTCCATGGCTGGAAGCAGATGCAGAGGCACTGTCCTGTCACCATGTCCCTTGGTCACTAGGGCAGAAAAGAACTTGGTTTCCTTGAGTACTCAGATCACAGTGAGGAGAGCTGAGCATTTGCCTTTGGCAAAACCCCAGCAAACAAGATAAAGAACATGATGTGGGCTGGTGAATTGGCTCTGTAAGGTGCTTGCCACTAAGTACAAGGATTTGTGTTTGATCCCCAGAATTGACATTGTAGAAGGAGAAGAAAAACTCACAAGTTGTCCTCTGTACCCTACATGTGTCACATACACACCCACACCCATACACATACACCCACACCCACACACAAACACACACACACACACATGCATGTACATATGCATACATGCATTCACTCACACAAACATGAAATAAAAAAAAATCTATCTTCCTATCTATTTATCTATCTATCTATCTATCTATCTATCTATCTATCTATCTATCTATCTATCTATCTTTGTTGGAGATAGAGTCAGGAAGATCAAGAGTTCAAGGTCATCCTCAACTATATAATGAGCTAAATGCCAGAGTGAACTATATGAGACCCTATCTCAGAAGACCATGCTAGGCTAATACTTCACACGTCCAACTCACCATACTTCCTTTAGCCATTCATTTTGTACAGCCTAGGCTGATTTCCCAGCGTGGCAATTTTGGATAGTCCTACACTAGACATTGTTGTTTAGATATTTCTGTTAGTTGTTGGATTGGGCCTCTTGGGTAGATACCCAGGAGTCATAAAGTCAGGCCATATTCTATATTGAGGAACTCTATATAGAGATACTGATGTCTAGAGGGGCCAGACTAACTTACATTCTTTTCAGTAGTCACCATCTCACACCCTCATGCCTGCTTCAGACCATTACCACTATTGATTTTTTGAGATGGTCTTATTCTGTAGCCTGGCCTGGAACTTACGACGTAGCCCTGGGTCATCTTGGCTATCAGGGATCCTCCTGTCTCAACTTCCTTAGTGCTAAGATTACAAATGTGAGCCACAGTATCTAGTTTTTATTGTTGTTGATGAAGTTTCTTTTGCTTAGAGTCAGTCTGGTTAGAGTGAGAGACTCTCGAAGTAAAGTTGAGTGACAAATTCTTGATTGTTAAACACATTGGCCATTTTTCATTGACATTTTGGCCACTTGTATTCTTGAGATGTCTACTCATGTCTTCCATTTGTTTTAAGGTTGGATTACTTAGTCTTTCTGTTTGTTTGTTTTTGAGCTCTTTATATATTAAGGACATTAGTCTTTATCAAATGAATAGATGGCAAAGTCTTTCTCCCATTCTGCAGGTTTTCTTTCTCTTCAGTCTATTGGTTATTCCTTGACAGAGCAGAAGTCTATTGACTTGATGAGATCTCATTTGTCAATTCTTGTTTTTATTTCCTTGGCTATTGGAATCCTACCCAGGAAATGGCTGTCTGTGCCAATATTTTGAAATATTTCCAGTAAGCTTTCTTCTAGTAGTTTGAGCTTTATATTATAGCCTTTCATGCATTTTTGAATCGATTCTTTTATAGGCTGAGAGACAGAAGACCGCCTTCTCTCTTTTCCATGTGGCCATTCCCTTTCTCCAGCCGCACCTGTTGAAAAGTCTGTCTTTGCTCCAAGGTCTGTTTTTGGCACTTTTGTTAAGAAACAATTGGCTGGAGATTCATGGATTTATTTCTAGGTCATCTATTCTATTTCATTAGGTAACATGTCTACTTCTGCGCCAGTGCTACAGTTTCTGGTATATTGACTCTATAGTATACGTAACTTGAGACCAGGTACTGCAATACTCCTGACACTGATCTTTTTGATTGGTGTTGGTTTCAGTTATTTGGGGGTCTTTCGTGTTCTTGCAGAATTTTCTTGGTATCCTGGTGGGGATTATATGAAATGTACAGGTTGCTTGAGCATTACGGCCACTTGGATAATTTTGATTCTCCCAATCTGTGCATATGGGAGGTCTTTCCACTTTCTATGGGCTTAATCCAATGTAGTTCCTTTTTCATTTGGCTGTTGTAGGTAGAGAGTTTATTTCTCAGTGAGTTAATCGTTATATAAAAGAAGTCCTGATGCTGGATGCTTACTTCGTATTCTGCTGCTTTAAGAATGTGTTTACCAGATTGGAATAGTCCTTTGATTTTCTATACATAGACTCATACCTTCAGAGTGTAGGTGTAGCTTACATCCCCCCTTCCACATCTCTAAGTCTCTATTTCTTCATCTTGTTTAATTTATCTGTTTAATATTTCTAATGCTATTTTGACTAAGAGTGGTAAGAGTGGACACAAATGTCTCAGTCTTGCGCTCGGATGAAGTGTTTTCTGTTTCCCCATTTAGTGTGATGTTAGTTATACATTCGTTAGCTACACATTTCTCATATGGGGCTTTTATTGTATTGAGATATCATCTTCTGCACCTCATAAAGTGATGCTGGATTTTATCAAAGGTCTTTTCTGCAATTATTGAGATGATTTTGTGAGGTTTTCTTGATTTATTATGTTTATTGATTTGCATCCTTGCATCCTAGAATAAAAGCTACCTCATCATGTATAGTCTTTTAATGTGCTGTTGAATTTGTTCTACAAATATTTTATTTTATTAAGAATATTGTGTGTGTGTTTGCCAGGAATAATCTCTCTCTCTCTTCTCTCTCTCTCCCTCCCTCCCTCCCTCCCTCCCTCTCTCCTTTCTTCTTTTGCATATGTCTTTATCAGTTTATGGAATATGTCTGACAGCATTCTTTTGTTTTGGTTGGTTTGTTTGTTTGTTTCATGGATGCGTTTGAGGAGCATTGTTGTTAGCTCTTCTTTAAAAATCTGGTAACATTTTCTAACAAGTCCATCAGTCCTGGTCTTTTCTTTACTTTGAGACTTTTTATAGTTGATTTAACGTTATTATTTGCTGTAGATGTATTTAGGTTTCTTCTATATCCTTGATTCATTACAAGAATGGAATCAGTCATCTTCTTTGAGATTTTCTAATTTTTTGTTGTAGCCTGTTCCAAATATTCCCTAATGATCTTTGAATACAGAGCCTTTATGATCTTCGAATTTTAGCAATATCCTCTATAATATCGTCCTTTCCACCTGTAGATTGATTTAACCCTCTTTCCTCTCTTTCCCTTTTCTATGTATTAGGCCTAGGATCTCTCATGTGCTATACAAGTGCTCTAACACTGAGCTGTATTACATAATACTGTGCCCTTTTTATTTCTTAATTTTTTAATATTATTTTGAGAGAGGGTCTTACTAAGTTGCCAAGATTAGCCTTGAACTTGTGGTCCTCCAGTCTCAGCTTCCCAAGTGGCTAGCTAGTATTGTAGGCCTCTACCACCAGGCCTAACTTTATTTTTTAAGAATTTCTTTTTTTTTCTTTTTAAAAGACAAAGTCTCACTTTGTTACACTGTCTGATCTGGGACTCTCCATGTAGACAAAGCTGGCCTTGAACTTGTTGTAATTAAAGTGTGCACCACCATACCTGGCCCTTGAAGAGTTAGTTGCTTTTGATCACAGTGTTTAATGGAAAATGAGTTCCATAGCTATAGTGATCTAAAGATGATACTGTTCCACAGTGACCCAGGTAGAGTTTATACTGTTCCACAGTGACCCAGGTAGAGTTTATACTGTTCCACAGTGACCCAGGTAGAGTTTATNGTTCCACAGTGACCCAGGTAGAGTTTATACTGTTCCACAGTGACCCAGGTAGAGTTTATACTGTTCCACAGTGACCCAGGTAGAGTTTATACTGTGCGATGCTGACCCAGGTAGAGGTTACACTGTGTGATGCTGACTCTGTAGAGGTAACTGAGGATTATTGACCTTGGTAGAGGGGACACTCTTTGACACTAGTCCAGGCTGGTATGACAGTGCTTTTATTACCAGTTCAATTACAGATGACATTGTCCTTCAAATTTGCAGGTACAAGTGACATTATCATCCCCTTGCTGAACATGACAAGTTCTTGAAAAACGGTGGTTTTAAGTAACTAATGATGAAGTTTGGTATTCTACCACTCCCTGACTTTCTTTTTACCATCTGCCCTTCATGAGCTCTGAGATCCTCAGTCAAGTCTTTGCACTCATGTGGTCAATGCATTCTTCACTGAGCCATCTCCTCAGTCCATGCTAGTGTTTTTAAGAGGTGGGTATTAACAGACACATATATAGTCATCTTATGTCTGGCCTTTGGCACTTTCTGCCCCCCTTTCCTGGGCTCCCCTTCTTTTCTCTACTTCCCTGACCATTCCTGCCAACTTACTTTGCTTCACCAATACATTCCCATCCTTGAGAAATCCGCCCAGATACGGTTTCTTTGATATGGACCTTCCACAGCCGTTTTGATTTGTATCTGAAGTGCCCCTTTAAAAGGCTAGTGTGCTGGCTGGGCCCTTGATGATAGTGCTATTTTGGAGGGTTCTAGAGGCTTAAATTTTGTCTGTCTGTCTGTGTATCTAAATATGTATCTATGTACCTATATATATGTACCTGTATATATCTATGTACCTATCTCTTTAATCTATGTATCTATCTATGTATCTATGTATCTATGTATCTATGTATCTATCTATCTATCTATCTATCTATCTATCATCTATCTACCTTTTCTATGTATGTATGTATGTATGTATGTATGTATGTATGTATGTATGTATCTACTATCTATGTATCTATTACTGTGGGCATGCATGACATGGTGCATTTGTAGTGAAAAGATAGCTTTCAGGAGTCGTTTCTCTTCCCATCATGTAGTCTCTGGGGAATGAACTCAGGTCATGAGGCTTGGTGGCAGGTACCATTACTTGCTGGTCCTAGAGGCAGGAGATGACTAGAGGCAAGCGCTTGGGGGTATCTTGTCCTTGTACCTGCCCCACTGTCTCCTTGATGTCTGAAATGAGGTGAAGGTGCTCCCTCATCACACTCTATGGCCATCTGCTCTTCTTCCCCAGAGCATGAGGCCAAGCAATCAGGAACTGACCTCTGACCTATCTGAAACCACACACCCAAACAACTCTCCCCTCTTTGGAATGTTTCTGTCAGTGTATTTGGCCACCATGATGAGACTGTTTCTGCAACAGCCTTCCTCCTTCAGTCTCCTCATTCCTTCCTTTCATGAGGGTCAATATGTTTAGAAATTTTAAAATTTTCATCTCTCTCTCTCTCTCTCTCTCTCTCTCTCTCTCTCTCTCTCCCTCCCTCCTTCCCTCCCCCCTCCCGTTGTGTGCATACATGGAGGTATGTCCTGGTGTACCTGCAGGTCAGAGGACACATTGCTGGCCTGGCTTTTCTCAGTCTTCTATGTGACTTCCAGGAACTCAGCCTTGGTGGCAGGTGACTTAATTTGCTGAGCTACCACTATGGTTCTTCTCGGCTTTCTGATCCTGCAAGCTCTGCCTCCATGAGGTCTATGGAAGACGTCTCGTCAGCTCTCTTTCCCACTAGAACATCGTCACCAAGTATAGCCCTGTAAGCTGCTGATGTTGACAGTGTCTGGGAGGGTGGGGATGGGACAGGCCATCCATCTTCCCAGAGGGAGCGGTGAGAGATGAAGGCGTCTTGGCCTCTGTGGACCGTGAACCAGGAGCATCTGTACCGTGTTCCAGGGCTGCGCCCGCAGCACTTCAGGAAGAGTAAAATTTGGGCTCTGTTCTTGGCTAGATAACTTTCAAGTCTGCTTGGCCAGCCTTTCAGAAAATTCTGTGAGATTCCTAATAACCTCTAGGAAGTGTTCTTAGGTCAGTCAGAGTGTGTGAAGCCAGGAGTCCTGGTGGCTTTGACCTCTCTCCTGTAGGCCCTACAACTGGATAGTTTTTTTTTTTTTCCCCTACCATATGTAGTCACATGTCACTGAGCGAGGATGACTTCAATGTTCATAGATCCTGCCTGGGCTGCCTCTCTGGTGGGAATTAGTGATTGCCCAGCCCTAAAGGGCAGCAGCTGCAGTGAGAAGGGAGTTATGTATATACACTGAGTTTAGGCTGAAATCCATTTTTCTTTTTTTTAAATTTGTCATGATGCCAGAATCCCGATCAACATCTAGGCTGGACTGACTCACATTCCAAGATACACGGGAAGCCGAACATGACTTGAGCGGCCATTGTGGCCCATTCTCCTACACTTAGGGATGACTTTTTCATTCTTTGTACTTCTTTCTGCAGCTTTCTGCCCTTCTGTGAATTGTGCCTTAACCTTATAAACCAGCCAGGACTCAGAACAACCTTGGTCACCATTGGGTAGGAGACTGTTGACACATGCATTTAAGTAGTGAGTGAATAGAGAGTACCAGGGTGTTCCTTCTCAGCAGCCATGGGCTCCTCAGTACTTAGAACGCCCCCAGCGTCCTCTTACTGAGCTCCTCACGCCCATGTCTGCCCAAGATTTGCTACGATTCCATAGCTGTTTGAGCCAGCTTTTAAACCTCGTGGCAGCACCTATGTGAAAGGAGTTCTCCAAGTGGTAAAGTTGAACTCTGCATCAGTTAATTATAATAAGAGCCCGGGGGATAGCTCAGTGCTGCAGAGCATGCTTAGTGTGGTCAAGGCCCTAGATTTGATACCTAGCTCTGAAAGGAAATAAAACAATATAGCATCTGCTGATTTACACACACACACACACACACTCACACACACACACACACACACACACACGTAATTTTAAAAGACCAAATGGACACGAAACTACTTATTCCCGAAAGAGCGGCAAAGCAGAGACCTGCATCTTCTCCCCTGCAGACTGCTGCCCTCCGCCTGGCACGCTGCCAGCTCAGATTATATGTGTTTCCCTTCTCCTCGATGCTTCATGCTCTGGACAAGAAAGGGGCCAATCGAGGCTTAAATGTCAGAGACAGCCATGAAGTGGCAGAGGTCTTCTTTCAAGTCTTCAACACACTCCGGGCTTGCGTACAAAGGAAAAGAAGCGGCTGTGCTCATCCGCAGAAAAGATTGCTACGCGCTGGATTTGAGCATGCGAGGAGCCTGTGCAAAGGCCGGTGGTGATGATGTTCTATGTTGGTCCCACTGCATTTACAGGGATTTCCAAATCCCGCTTCATCTTTTCCTCACGAGTCCAGACTCAGCCACCAGAATGTCACTGTGTGGGTGTCTGGTTTTGACATTCTCTTCAAGGCAACAGAGCAGCCCGGGATGCAGACACAAACAGATCAGAGAGAGCTGACATTTGTCTGCAGGCATTTTAATATCATCTACCAGTTTCCTTTAGGGAAAGAAGGGGATTAAATACTTTCTTGGGGGGCATCTTCACGTAAGTTTTTTCTCTTTAAAAATTCTTCATTTAACCTTTTGTGTGGTACATGTGTACATGTTTGTGTGTACGTATATACATGTGTACAGGTGAATGCATGTAGCGGCCAGAGATTAACAACAGGTATTTTCCTCAGTCTCTCAGTTCTCTCTCTCCGCCCCTCTCTCTTTTTTAATATTTTGATATGGGGTCATGGTATAACCATGGGTGGCCTGGAGCTCACTACTTGAACCAGACTGGTCTCAAACTCACAGAGATCTGCCTGCCTCGGCCTCCCAAGTGTTGGAACTAAAGGTGCACACTCAAACCCCACTTCTACGTTATGTTTTTTGAGTCAGATGTCTGAACCTGAGCTCACAGACTTGGCTGGACTGGCTGCCAGCAAGCTTCAGGGGTCCTTTTCGTTTTATGCCCGTAGAGCTGGGATTGTGGGTATGTACCACTGTGCCTGTTTTATATGTGGATGCTGGATTTGAGCTCAGATCCTCATGCTCGTACAGCCAGCGGCAAGCAGTTAACCAACTGAGCCACCCCACCCCGTGAGTTTTCCTCATCAGAGGTTCAGAATCTACTGTTGATTGGTGTTCTTCAGCTTCTCCATGGTTTTAGGAGTTCATCTGTTTTATTGTCCTTTATTAGTCCGCTTGTTTATTTCTTTTATAGACAGACTGTCTCTATGGACTCCAGGGTGGCCTTAAACTTGCCATACCCCTGCCTCAGCTGCCTGAGTGCCAAGATTATAGGTGTTCACCAACATGCTTGATTCATGGCTTTGGGTTTCATTTCCATCGTCTAAACTTTACAACAGCATGTATGGGCTATCCCAATTTCTGAGTTTATTTCCCTTTTTTGTTTTTGCTTTACATTTGACTTTGAGGATTATCCTTGAGGTCCACCCACACACCAGTTTTCGGCTGCCTCTTTGTCTGTAAGCCTTTCATGGAGTGCTGTCTGTCCCCTGGGCAGTCACCAGGAGTGTACCTGAGAAGATCGTAAGTAAATACCATCCTGAGGCCGGTGTGTGTGAACTGTCAGTTTATATTCGCGTGATGTGAGACGCCGCTGCCACACCATGAATCACTCAGGATTACCCTATGGAGAGCTTTGCCTTCTGCCTGAAGGATTAGGGAAGCAGGGTTTAGATGCCATCCATCAGCCCCGTCTTTCAGGGAACACAAGAAAAGTCATCCAGCACCTGACCCACGGTCGAAGCTCTCTCCATCCAAGTCTCAGAGAAAGGTCACCTAAAGGTAATGGAATATTTTTGTCAAGGTAGCACAGTCTCGCTCCCTAAGCTGGCCTGGGAAAATGCTCGCTAGAGTGCATGACAGAGAGGAGGGGGAAGCTTAGGGAGCAGAAAGAAGGGAGATGGTTCAGTGCCCTGGGCATTTCTAAAACACATCCTCCTCCTTGATAGTTATTAATGCCACTTTTAAGAATAATCCTGCTGAAATGCAGGCTTAAGATCTTCCCAGAGGAGAGTGGATGGATGTTCAACAGTTCATGGTTGCTAAGCAGAGGAGCCAGGGCTTTTCTCAAGTAGGGATCTGGACTTTTCTTTTCTGCCTCTTCATTGGTGTGTGTGTGTGTGTGTGTGTGTGTGTGTGTGTGTGTGTATGCCATGAACATTTTTTGGTGCTGGTAACTTCATATTTTATTATTCTCTGTTAACCACTGGTTAACTCTGGGTGGATATCTTTAAAATATTGTTCATATTTAAAGAGTGAAGCAAGTCTTCTCAGAGTGGTGGAGCTTGTCACATGCTCAGGAATGGAGACAAGAAGTTTAACACAGGGTGGGGAAGGGGCTTGGTTGGGAAAGTGTTTGCTCTGCAAGCTCCAGGACTTGCATTTGATCGCTGAAATCCACATGAAAAGTTGGCATGATGAGAGGTGCCCAGGTGTAATCCCAGTGCTAGAGAGGTGCCCAGCTGTAATCCCAGTGCTAGAGAGGTAGGCAGGGTGAATTTCAGGCCAGTGAGAGATGCTTTCTTAAATAATGGGGGTTGTTGTCTGAAGAACGGCATCCCAGGTTGTGTCCTGGCACCCATATACAAACATGTGGGCACAAGATTCACACACACACACACACACACACACACACACACACACACACACACAGAGATCAATGTAAAAAATGAAACAGCCCAAAAGATCTTGAGTTTATATTAGATGATTAGTTTTTCTTGAACCAATGACTCTGTGTGTGTGTGTGTGTGTGTGTGTGTGTGTGTGTATGCGTGTCTCTGTGTACCTTTATCTTTATATAAAATCTCTGTTGAGTTGTCAGAAGCTTTTTGAGGAAACAGCCCCTCCCACCCAGGGCGTTGACAATTGGCTTGTTGGTGGTGTGACTTTTAAGTTGTCTTCCATCGTTGTCCGTTCATTCCTGGTTTCCATAGGCTGCTTTGGCCATGTAATCTTTCTCTGATCTGTTCCTGCTGGGGGATCAGTCCAGCCCCACCTCTGTTTACACCTCTGGGGAGGCCATTTTGTTTCATGGATTTAAGCATCATCTACATACTGATGATTCCCAAATTTATCTTACTTTATGTTTTACTTTGTTGAGACAAGTTCTCATGTAGTCCAGGTTGGCCTCAAACTTGTTGTGTAGCTGAGGCTAGCCTCAAACTCAAGATCCTCTTGCTTCAAGTGTTGGGATTGCTGGTCTGGCCTGTACCACCACAACTGGCCAATCATAAGATGCATAGCTACATCTGGAATTTCTTCTCAGAACCACACACTCATTTTTATACCCTCTCCTGCAGCGTCACTACTCAGTCTCTCAGATTCCATGTGCCCAAGACTATACTGCAAATTGGTGTCTTCCAACGCCCACCTCAGGCTACTTGCTTCAGTTTATGACAACTTTGACTCATTCTTATGTTGCGGAGCATTTATATATATCTCCTGCACAGGTCTCTATCATCAAGTCCACACTCAGATACTCAGTTGCTAACTTGAACTCACCCATAAACCCAGTGCAAGAATGGTTACCCACACAAGACCTGTATATGATTAAGTCAGCAAAATGAGTCAATAGTGTAGCAGGCAGCGCTGATTAGACTCAGTGAATTACAAAAAGGAAAAAAGAAAAAGAAAGAAAAAGACATGGATGTGTGTGTGTGTGTGTGTGTGTGTGTGTGTGTATGTGTGTGTGTTTGTGTGTGTGCATTGGACAGTGACCAGGAGGAGTTGGGGGTAGTTCTCATTGGCTTGATCATGATTGTAGTAGATGCTCATCTCTATGGAATATCTGATGAACAGCACAAACTTATATCCAAAGTTGTGTTCTATAAATCTACATTCTCTCTCTTCTTCATCAGTAGCCTTTCTACACATGTTTAGCTGCTTAGGTCAGAAATTATGACCTGGCTTCCTCTCTCTCACAAAGTCTTTTAACCTGTCAGTCAACCCTGCTGGCATGCACATGAGACCACAGCCACAATCACGTCATCCATCATTCTTCTCTTCCCCTCCACCTCTAATCACCCCCATCTTTCACTTAGATTAAGACCAACAGACATCAGATTGGTCCTGTGCTATTCTTAGTGCAAATAGTCCATCTAAAATTTAGTTTCCATCTTTTCTGTACCCACAACCTTTCTGATGGCTTTTCACCGAATCCCAAAGTTAGCCTCAAAAGCCTTTCCCCACTTCATGCTTTTTTAAAAAAAATTATTTTATTTATTGACAATGTTCTACAGGTACTCATTGATCACTTGTGTGTCCAACTCCCACTGCCCCCAGTTATTCAATATGCACCCCTTCTATTAGTGCTGCCCGCTAGGAGACTGATGTCTTTCTGGCTGGATGTTGGGTAGGTCTTGAGCAGCCTGCCCTGATTGCATTGGGCTGTGAGTATCCTAGCCTTGTCATGTCCAGAAGACACCACTCCACAGAAGTCTACACAGACCTCTGGCTCTTGCATTTTCCTGCTCTGTCATCTGCAAATCTTTTCAGGCCTTTCTGAGCAGGGTTGATTTAGATGTCTTCTTTAGAGCTGAACATTCAACAGTCAGTTAGTCTCAGCCCTTGGTTCAGTTATAAGCATTAACTATCATCCACCATAGAAGAAAATTCTCTGGCCAAGACTGAGAGCAGCATTAATGTGTACCCCTTGGTTTTGAGATCACTGTCTGTCATATCTAAACCAGTGTCCCTGTGCTCCCACCATAGGACGTGCACACTGATGTTCTCCAGTGTACCACTGAGCCTCGTCCATGCATGCTCCCTCACTGCACTTCCTTGTCAGTGTTTCCTGATTACTTTCTGCAAGCACCATTTCATCTAGCTCTATAAAAAAGCTGCTCTATGGGAAAGTAAATTTCCATGTACTAATGCATGGGATATTTAAACGTATGTCACATCATTGTTTTTCTGTCTTTCCATTTCCCGCTCATCCAGGGCTTTAATGATGGCAGTTGAGACATGGGTTGCTTCAGGGGAGGGCTAGGTATGGCCTAGATGAAGCCAGATGCCCATCGCTCAACCTTGAGCCTCTTAAATCCATAGCCAGACAACAGCATCAAATAAATACTTTTGATTTGCAAAGCCTAGTCAGTGTAGATAGAAGAAAGGTGACTTCTAACTTTACTAAGCTGGATTTGAGTTTTTTTTTTTTTTTTTTTTAATTCAATCTATGTAACTACCCTGTTTCCGCAGGCCTCCATTGGAGAGACTAAAAACTTCTCAAAGAAACTGACCCTCTGTGTGGTACATTGTCTTAATGTAGGAACGGCCGAGTTCGGTCTGAGGCTCTAATTTTTTGTGGATAGTCTGGAAAGTATTTTTTTTTCCCCAATTTTTATTAGGTATTTACTTCATTTACTGGAAAGTATTTTTTCAAGAGAAATATTATCACTCATGACAAGACATCTGTGATGAAAATGATCCGTGTCACAGATTCAGCTTTACCAGAGGTGAGATCGACTTCCTGATGCCTATGGTGAGGTAGGGTCCATGGATTCCACCACTGTCTTGGATCCTTATGGAGTTCTAGACAGCTCCGTTTGACGAGGAAGCCATAACTGAGTCACTTGTGGTTTCTTAGTCACAGGATAACACATGTAACTCTATGGGAAGCATATGAGGAGACATATGTATCACCCACCCAAAGGAAAAGCATAATTGCCTGAAAAATCATTGTTATTCTTGTGACTTATACCATCACAGTCATCTTTACCTATAAGCATTTGGTTTATATTTGAGGCAGTTATTTTAATCAAACTCAAGAACAGTTTAAAGTATGTGATGGGAGCTAAGGAAAGAACTCAGCAGGTAAAGTACTTGCTGAGCAAGTGTGAGAATCTAGCATTGGATACCCAGAACCAACGTTAACCTGTGATCCCAGCATTCCTAAGGTGAGATGGGAGGTAGAGATAGGAGACTCGCTAGAACTTTGTGGGTCAGTGGCTATGTCATTCACTGTAGCAATGAGACCATGTCTCAAACTGGGTGGGAAGCAAAGATCAACACCCAAGTTTGGAGGTCTCCATCACCCAGAAATATGCGGTAGCATGTATTCTCTTTCTCTGTCTGTCTGTCTGTCTGTCTGTCTGTCTGTCTGTCTGTCTGTCTGTCACACACAAGATCATTAAGGGAGCATCAACAGGCTGGTGAACTCTCAAGCTTTTGCTTGGAAGGGAAACTGGGTAGAAGATAAGGGAACACAAATTGGGAACGAAATAAGGTGGAGATGTGATATAGCAACTTCCTCTAACAGGAGGAAGGAGAGGGGCTCAGAAGATTCCAAGAAAATGAAACATGCCAAGCCCAGGAATTACATGAATCCTACAAGTCTCAGAAAGTTTCTGAAAGTTAGAAAATCCACCATTTCCCTCTTTAGAGTATTTTTAAGAGGTAGTGATTCTGTAGAGAGGAGACCCTCTCAGTAATGAAGCTTTCTCAAGTCTTGCAGGAAGCTCAGGGGTGCAGCTTCTGTGACTCATCAGTTACACTGGGGTAAGCTTTTCAATGATACCTTTGAGTCACTGCACTCCTGTCAATCAACCCTCACCCATGTGTCTATAAGTGACCTCAGTAAGTTAATTGGTTCACTCAGCTAGCCTTGGGTGGAATCATTTCTTTGTTATGTTGGGTGAGTAGACGTTTGTGCAAGCTTTCCCAGGAAACATCTCACAACAGAAGGCTATTTTTAGGAATCCATGTAAGAAAATGGATTTGGTGCAGGAGAGAGTAATTTACAACTGCGATTAACAGAAGAGTAAGTATTCGAAATTCTAGGTGTACAGATGAAACAAACACACAAACCAAAGGCCAGAGATGTTTATTATCATAAGCCCCTTGTCAATTTCACATAGTCTATCTGGAATAGAGCTGAGATTCTAATTCAGGCCTGTGTCTTAGGTCATAGCTATACACCACCTCTCAATATTCATATTTCTTGTTAATTAATTTCTTGTTTGCTTATTTGTGTTAGTGCTGAGTACTAGATCCAGAGACTGATACACACTAGACCAGGGCTCTGTCACTGAGCTACATGTCTAACATCTTGTTCCCACCACTTCACAAGTAAGCCCACCAGGCATCTCTAGGCATTGATGATTTGGGATAGAGCTCTCTGTCCTCAAACCTGTTCAATCCTGGAACAGTTGTCCAAGAGCAACCTTAACATTTAGTTAGAGAGCTCGCATAATTGACTTTTTTTTTTTTTTTTTTAGTTCCTCAAGTTTTTGGATAAACCCCAAGTTCATCCTGACACCTTTTTTTTTTTTTTTTTTTGTAAAGCCCTTGAATTACAAATAAATAACTTATATTTTTAAATTCTTGAAAAAGATTAAGATTAAGAGACTAAGAAGGTCCTTTCATGACACATGAAGATGGAATGGAGCCGGGATTCTAGTATCAAGGAGCTGAAGTTTTTGTTAAAGCTATAGCTGCAGTCACGTGTGCACACAATGCTACTCTGCAGAGTGGTTGCCACAGAGTCATGTGGCTTGCATGTCTCTGCTTTCTGCTACATGGTCCTTTGTAGAGGACGTTTAAGAACAAGGCCGGCTTCCTCTTAGACCATTATAACCATTTTAGGCAATCTTGATTTTTCATTTATGTGGTGGTTTGAATAAGAAAGCCCCCACAAGCTCATATGTTTAAATGCTTGGTCTGTAGTTGGTGGAACTGTTTGAAAATGATTAGGAGGCATGGTATTGCCAGAGAAGGTGTGTCACTGGGGGTGGCTTTGAGGTTTCAAAAGTCTACACTATTTGTAGTTAGCTTGTTCTCTCTCTCTCTCTCTCTCTCTCTCTCTCTCTCTCTCTCTCTCTCTCCATCATACTTGTAGATCAGGTGTAAGCTCTCAACTACTGTTTCCCCTGTCATGCCTGCCCGTGCCATGCTCCAGAGAGAGAGAGAGAGAGAGAGAGAGAGAGAGAGAGAGAGAGAGAGAAAGAGAGAGAGAGAGGATTGCCACGGATTCCAACCGCTCAGAACTGTGAGCCTCCAATTAGAACCCTGTCTTTGATAAGTCGCCTTGATTTCGGTGTTCTCTTAAGACAATAGACAAGTAACTACGACAATTTCCCACAGTGAAGTGTGTTCTTTACAGTTCAGCCCTCCCATCTGGGGCCATCTGTCTTTCCCTCCAGGACATCCTTTAGCAAGTTCTTCAGTAGGAGATGTGCTTTTCCAGCTGTCTGATGGGGCGTGTTTGACAATGGCTTTGTGTTCTCTTCCTGATTTGTGTGTGTATGGATACATGGAGAGGTCAGAAATCAACCTCAGGGATGACTTCTCTCTCATACCTCAGCTCCTCAGGAGCTGGGTAACTCCTTCCTTTGAGGCTCTTTCTAACCTAGGACTTACCAAGAAGTCTTACTGGCCAGGGTGGCTGGTGAACCTCAGGAATCTGCCTGTCTGTGTTCCCCACAAATGCCCTCTCCATACCTTTTTTTTTTTTTTTTTTTTAATTTTATTTTGACTGGGGGACCTGGGGCTAGAACTCAGATCCTCATGCTTGTGTGGTAAGCACTTTACTAACTGAGCCTCCTCCCTCTAGGCTTCTTTTCTCTTCAGTCTTGAAAAAAAAAAAAAACTTTTGCTTAGTATGAAATATAACAAATAACTGTCCTGCCTCAGCCTTCTGGGGAGCTTGAATTTTAAGCCTATCTCTATAAATTTAGTTCTGGATAAATCCTTCAGATTGACCTTCCAGACCATTAATTTTCTTTTCATCTGTGTCTACCTAGTATCAATACTTGTCTACTATTTTAGCCATTATTTCTTGTTTCTTAAAGGTCTATGTGATTGCATTTTACATCTCTTAAATCATTTTTGACATAGCTTTAGTCCTTGCAAACACTTTGACCCTGTCTTTAGTTAACTAGATATAAATACAGTTATTTATTACTTTACATCTGGTAGTTTCCACAGCAAACTGCTGCTGTCTCTTTCTTCTGGCTGCTGTGCCTTCTGCTGCCTTCCCCTCTGTGTTTAATGCCCATTTTCCTCAGAGCTACTCATGTCCATGGAACTTTATTCTTGATAATTATGTAGCTATGAGATCATGGCGAGTCTTTGCTGAAAGGTTTGCTGTTTGTTTCTGTGATTTATTGAGAGTGGGTTTATATATATATATATATATATATATATATATATATATAAAATCTAAAAATAATATGTAATATATTTTAACCTAGTATATATATTATAATTTCAGATTTATGGGAATGATTAATATATATAATATATAATATATAATATATTAACACATATATATAATATATATTAACCAAATGCATTAACCCACTTTCCATAAGTCTAAAATTATATATATTGGCTTTGAGGTTTTAAAAATACCTCTGTATATCTCTGTCTCTCTCTATCTCTGTCTGTCCTCTTTCTTTCTCTGTCTCTCTCTCTCTACCTTGACCTCCAGCAGTGAATTTAAGCTACTGTGAATCCGTACTAGAGATAGCTCTCGGCTAAAACTTCCCAAGAACCCCTAATGTTTAGCCTCTGTCCTAGGGCAGAGACTTTCCCCCAGACTCACCCCTTTCTTCTCCTTCCCTTCTCCCCCCTTCTTTCCCTTTTTCTTTTCGGTATTTAGACACAGGGTTCCAAGTAGCCTAGGGTGGTGTTCAACTCACGGTATAGCTGGGGATGACTTTGAGCTTCTGCTCCTCCTGCTTCTACCTCACAAATGCCAAGGTAACAAACGTAGGCCACCATGCTGGGCATGAAGACCCTTTTCAAGCTTACCAGCGGGACATGGGCACAGCCCTGGTTGTCTGTGCTTTTACTTGAAGAAGTGATCACCTTGGGCCCTGCCTCTTGCTCCTCCTTCCTTATATGGATTAGGGGCTCACTGATGTTTTCCAAGGGCGCTGTATTTCCTCTTACCTACAATCCCAGTCTTTTCCTCCAGCAGGAGAGTCACTCTAGGGGACCGAGAGACCTCCTCTCCAGAGCTTGCACACTTTTGTTTTTAAGTGGTAATTACACTTCTCCTGGAGCTTTGATCTTTTGTCCAAAGAAAAAATATTTTTTAGTATATCTACTGCAGCATAGATATATTTAAAAATCTTTGCCCCAGATATAGTATAATAGGATTATATAGATAAAAACACCGTGTGAATAAAGATGAGGCACATACTTCAGCAAATTTTCACTGATACTGAATCCCCATGAGCAGACTCTTATACTGGGATGGATCATGTAATAATGATAAGCACATCAAGTTTCCTATAAAAACTTCCAACTCAGTATTGGGGGATAGGCATTATCTTTTAAAATAATTCAGATTTTCCTTGAGACAGGGTGACCTCGGGTTTGACTGTGCAACTGAGGATGACCTTGGACTTGTGATTCACCAGTCGGGGCTTAGGTAGCACTGGAGATCAACATCAGAGCTCCCTGGATGCCGAGCTACAGCCACAGGCCAACATTCACTTGTGTGCCCATGAACTTACTGCGGAGCTGTGGTGGACAGTATACAAGTATACGATCCTGTGAGATAATGGGAGAGGGATGTGTCCCTGACAGGGCAGGCGAAAGAAGATAGTTAGTGGGAGGAGTCAGAGAGTCATGTAAGCAAAGACAGGAAGATGGGAAAGTTCAGGATGTGTTGGAGAAGGGCTGTCTCCGGAGTGGATGGAAGCAAGCTATTCACTGTGTGAACAGCAGGGATAGTGAAGGGGATGTGGTGGAGGTCATAGTGATAACAAGGGCTAGAGAAGCAGATCCGAGAAGGTATCTTTATATACAGACAGAGACCTACCTTAAAGAATCGGCTTGAAGGCTTGTGAGACTCAGGAAGTTCAGAAATCTGATAAGGAAGTCAGCAGGTTACAGAAGGTTGCCTGCTTCATGCCACAGATGACATCCAAAGGCTGCTGCTGGGTAGCTCCCTTGTTCTGGTCTGGGGTCTTCAGGGGAGGGAGACGGTCTCTTTGTTTGTTGTTTTTGGACCTATTCAAGAATCACCAAAGTCTTTAACAATCCCAACAAAAAAAATTTAAAAAGGAAGGAACTATTCATTTATTCATCTTGCTCATAGTTGCAAGGAGTGGTGTCCCACACAGAAGTTAAGTCCTCCACCTCAACCTAATCAAGATAATCAATCCCTCACAGGAACACCATGTAAAGCTGGGTCTCATCAAGTTGACGGCGAGTATTAAGCATCATGTCCTTCCGTGGACAGACTCAAGCCCACTCAAAGTAGGGAGAGTTTTACTCACAGTATACTTACTCAAATGCAGATCTCATTCAAAAACACCCACACAGAAAACACCCAAAATACCGGTTAACCCAAATTCTGGGCACTGTGTCCTGGCTAAATGGCCATCTAAGACTAGCATGGGTAGGTTGTAGCAAAATCGCAGAGGAGTTCAGATTCTCTTGATAGCTTACCTTCACTGTCTACTTGCCTAGATTTGAAATTACATGGGAGATGTATACCTGGGCATGTATGAGGACATTTTGCTTTTAAGGAGGGAAGGTCCATTTTCAATGTGGGTGGAGCTATCCATGAGCTGGTGTTCTAAAACAGAAAAGAGGAAGCCAATGGAGCATCAGGGTTCATTTCCCCATTTCTTACAGACTACAGATACAATGCGATCAGGTACCTCCCCAGCCATGGTGAACCATATCCCTTCAAACTGTGAGCCAAAACGAGCTCTTCTTCCCTTAAGTTTCTCTTGTCACAGCAATGAAAAAAGAAAGTAATTTAACCTATTACAAGGGGGTAGGCTCCTCAAGGATAAACACAAAATACTAGGGCACAAAGCACAGAAAAATTCCCCATCAACTCAGAAGATGATGCAGTATGGCAGGATATATTACTATTAGCTTCATGGTTACCAGGCTTGACCTGGGTGACCAGCAGAAGTAATAAGACACTGCTGAGGCTACGTTATAAAAGATTAGTACTTCAGGGGTCATGGGTGTAGCTTATAGGGAGAGCTCCAATGAGCTTGAGATGGTTCAACATGCACAGAGCCCTGTATTCTATCCCTAGCATAGCAAGAAAACCCAAGACCTATAGTTTCCATCTTGGACGTTTTGATATTCACCAGCTAACTCTTTCAAGATGCTTGCTTCTGAGTTGACAGAAACCTACAGAGTAATCTTCACGAAGAAGTGCTGATACGTCAGACCCAACAGCCAGTGGCTGAGAGAATGAATGTGGTTTTCTGTAGAGTTAACCTTCAGGTGCCAACAGTCTTGACGGACTGCTCATCTCAGGTTCATAAGTAGGGCAGCTCATTCATCCCCAGACTCTGTATCCCCCCCCCCCAAAAAAAATGTTGAAATAAAAACACTTACTGTTTTAGATTGTTTATTTGACAGCAGTTTATTATGAATAAATACATCGATAACTGGAAAACCAATGGTGGCATCCAGCAAATGCCTACTACTTCTCTAGTTTGAATGTATCCCCTCCCCCAAAAGATCATGTATTGGAAACTTGATCTCCAACTTCATATGCTGTCATATTTGGAGGTGGGGCTTTGGGAGGTTAGTGTTAGATGAGGCCATTAGAATGGGGACTCATGATGGAACTGGTGATTTTTAGGAGAAAGAGACCTGACCCAGCATATTTACTGTCCCTGGGCCCCCTCGGCCATATTATGAGACAGGAAAATCGCCCCCCCAAGACCTGGTACCTTCACAGTCTTTCTTTGGTTATTAATGGCCCAGCCTGTAGCATATTCTATGTCAGCAGAAAGTGAGCATCTGTGGATTTGGAGTGTGTGGGCAGTTCTTATTCTTTAGGAGGACAAGTGCATCTTAAAGGAAAGGATGGATGCTGAGATTGGAGAAGGCTTAAGAGAAAAGACGTAAGGTGGAGGAGAGCCAGAGAAGGATCATCTCTGGTGACTTGGAGACATTTATGTGAAGTGTCCACAGGGAGGCTGAAGCTGCACCCGTCACACAGAGCAGAGGAACGTGGCAGCTGGATGAGTCAGTCTCCTGTCTCTCTCTCTCTCTCTCTCTCTCTCTCTCTCACACACACACACACACACACACACACACACAGAGAGACACACAGAGACACATAGAGACACACACACAGGCACACACAAACACACACAGACACAGACACACACACACAGACACACAGACACAGACACAGACACACACACAGACACACAGACACACACACACAGACACACACAGACACAGAGACACAGAGACACACACACACAGAGACACACAGACACACACACACAGAGACACACACACACATACCACACTTTATGCCATCTGCTTGAGGTTCCACCAGCCCATTCAAAAGCAAGGAAGGCTTTCCTCTGGTATCAAACAAGAAGCCACTTCTGGCATCCTTGGGCCTCTGGGCACATGGTTTAGCAAGCAGATTACACCATTAGGTGGAGGGCCAGGCATCTCTTCCTCCACCTAAACGGAACTGAGTGCCAGGGCTCAGGGCTCGGCAAGCAAAACATGGCAGCATCTCAGCCCACACTTTCCCCAGGGGTCAGCTGCCTTGTGCAATGCACTGATGGCACAACTGTCCCAGACCTGCAGCCACCTGAGCCTTCTTGTGGCCAGGCTGAGGTCAGCAGATTTATGTAAAATGAACAAAAAGGGGAATTGTATTAAAGGAATGCATGCTGATTTTCACCTTGTAGTGAATGGTGATAAATGTACAAGTAAGTACATCCAAACTCTAAGGAGCAGTAAAGAGCATTCATGTGGCTCCAGCCCAGATTTAACATCTTTTGAATTAATCTACAGGTCAATAATTAGAACTTGTGTGTCACAGAATGGCTGGGTGGAACACAGAAATTTGTGGCAAGGAGCCAGGCAAATTCTAACGAACTTTGTCACTTTGAGACTTCTACAAGGAAATGTAAAGGAGTGGCCCCGGACTCGGATTAAGCTTCAGGTTTGTAGAGGGTGAATATTGAAAACCCAATGGGGGAGAGATAATCTGATTCTGTGTGTTGTGTGCATCGACTGAACACCTAGGGGCTGGGACAAACGGATGACAAGTCTTGGAAGGGAACTGTCATAAACTCCAAATCAACAGCAGATTGTGTTGTTGTATGGTTGTGATGCACTATGGAAAGTGGAGAGATGTGCAACATCCCACTGGAGATTTGCAGAATGTGTGGGAGCCTGCGGAGCAGAGCCCCTTCTCACAACTATTAGCTTTAGGTCACAGCCAGGGATGGATAAAGGCAGGGACAAGGGCGGGTCTCTGTGCTGGAGGGATGGGGATGAAGGGGGACGGGCCTGGGCACCAGACATCCTTGGAAGTCCTTAGAGGAGAGATGATGATTGGGGAAACTTGAAAATTTGGCCATCATGAGGGCAATAACTCTGATGTTTACCTTGGACACTTACACAAGTTAGGTAAATTTGTTATTTATGGTGAGCATGGAGAGGCTCTTGCTAGGGCAAAGTTAGCTGACTAGCTGAGGCATTTTGGCCATGTCTTTCTGCTTTGTGGAGGCTTGAGGCTTTGGAGAGTCTACACTTAATGTTGTAGTTCTGAATCTTTTATAGTTTCAATTTACTTAAGAATTTACTTGTATATGTGTGTTGTGTATAAATGTACATGTTCTCATGTGTGTGTGTGTGCATGGTATTTATGGGTTCACATGTTTAAGGGGGCACATAGAGGTCAAAAGTAAACCTCAGACATCTTCCTTCATCACTTTCTCTTGTTTGTTTGTCTGCAGCAGGGTCCTAGGCAGCCTAGGCTGGCCTCAGAGTCACTATGCAGCAAGGATAATCTTGAAGATCTAATCTTCCTGCCTCTGAAGTGCCGAGACGACAGGTGTGTGTCACCATGTCTGGCTCCACCTGATTTTCTGAGACAGAATCTCTCAGTGAACCAAGAGCTCGCTGGCTGGCCAGTGACTTTAGTACTGTATGTCAAGTTGTGATTAGCTAGGGACATCAACTAATTAACGGCTGGTGAAGTCTGAGAAGGAGCTTCCTGTTAGATGAGATATCCCTTTTTATGGTTCTCATTCTCTAGAATGGAAAGTTATTACCTTATGGAGTAATCGGGGAGTCAACATGGGGCTAGAGGGTACAGGGCATATTACATACCTATGATGTCCTAATGGGAAACCTCCCCAAACCTCAGAGCATATTGAACCCCAGGGATAAAATTCCACTGTATAAATCGGTATGGTGCATGTACAATTGTTTATGTCTTGACATTTCATTGCACTTGGATAGAATGTTTCTGAACCACTTAATGCATTCATCAGAGAGAGTGACTCCATGTAGGATTGCTGAGTCCCAAGTTATCTCTTCGTAAAGACCTGGGGTCTTTGTTAGTGTTTGATGCTATTCTCATGTTGCTAATTCTGCCTGGGAGGAATAGAGTTATGGACTTCAGATTGCCCCTGGCATACAGTAGGTACCATGCTGTAAGCTGACAGTCTTTATAGATGCTGGAGTGAGTCCCTTTGTTGATTTAATGCAATTCTCCGTTTTTTTGCATGCGGTGAAACAGGTGGAAAAAAAATAAAGTGCCATGTTGGAGAAGCCGAGCTTAGAACTTGAGTGTTGGTCTTCTAACCGTACTGTTTTTCTGCTATTCTTGACTTTCAGTCCTTTGCTTTTGACTTATAATTGCCTTCTGATCCTGGAGGTGTTCATGATACAATTATTAAGACGGTTAGAGCTGGAAAGTCTTCATCTTGTCCATATTAAATATCAGCATCTTCTTAGAAGAAAGATGCTCTTTGCGTAGCTTCCCAGGTAGGACAAGTCCTTCAGGGATTTCTTTCCAATAGGCACGTCACATTCTCTGCATTTTATTGCTTTATATTGTTTGGCTAAAATCTTGACCTTTGAGTGTATTATGTATCAAGTGACTAGGAAGGCAGCGGGGGAGGGGGGGTCAACCTTATGACATTTTCTGATAGAATATCCTTACATCGTATCAAATTCTTACCCCGACAAGCACCATATGGCTCTTGCTCTCGCTGTAGCTGCTTTTTCCATGGGAGGTACTGTGAACGTTCCTAAGTTGAACAGACACCATCCCTGTTTACGGTCATTTGTTAACTTAATAGAAACGATGATTCTTTTATTTTTTTTCTTTCCTTTCTGTGCCCACTTTATCTTATATTCAAGCCGGACCACTCTTACAGAAACATGCCTAAGGGGAGACTTGGCCCAAACTACTAAGATGAATATAATCTATTTTCTTTTCCTTGAACCCTCCATCTCCAGCCCAGTGACAACTGGACTTTGTGATTCCTTGTCACCTTGGAGCACAGAGGCTCTCCAACCTTTTCTCCCCGGGGTTTTCTGGTCCCTTTTCAGGTGGAAGGGCTGTGGGTGGCTGGGGCTGAGAGATGAAAGGTGGGATTGTTTATTTGTCACACTGCACTCCCGCCACCTGGCACAGGGTTTCTGCTGAGTGGAGATACATAATGGCCATCTCAGGCCAACATGGGCCTTTATTTCCTGGGGGTCAGGCTGGAGGGGAACCAGGGATCCAGAAGACCTGCTGAAATGTGACCCTGTGTGGAGGAGTGTGAGCCCCGAGCATAGGGAAATGACTTCAAGGGGAAGCTCAAAGCGCTGAGATCAATAGCTGAGAGTCAATGCTCATTTTCAGGAGCGGTGTAATTTAAATGCCCTCGGGGATGCACGTGGAGACCTAAGGCTTTGTAATTTTGACTTAATCTTGCTTTCCGAGGTGAAGGCATGAGATTGACGGAATCCTGTTGTGGGAAATCTTACATAAGGATAAAACAGTAAGTACCTTATTTAAAGGTTGCTATTCTTTGCAGTTTTTCTCACCGACCTAAGGCGGCGACCCTTTAATATAGTTCCTCATAGTTTGGTGACCCCCACCATAAAATTATTTTTCGTGATACTTTATGACTGTAATTTTGCAACAGTTATGAATCATAATGTAAATACTTTTTTGGAGACTGAGGTTTGCAAAGAGGTCACGACCCACAGGTTGAGAAACACTGGTTTATGGCCCCTTAATAAATGAGACAAGCAGGCCTCCTGAGTTCTCCACTTAGGTCTTCCCAAGGCTTAGTGACTCTCGCCATGTTTAACTTGCTATAAATCTTTAGAGACCCCTCTGGGAGAAGTTTATGGATGCTGTAAACAGTGTCCTTCGTACACGAGAGCAACAATGGACAGCGATCACAGATTGTGTGTTTGCCGAAGCTACGAGACAGGGGTTTGAATGTTTTCACTGCAAAGAAGCATATTTGTAGACACACTTACCGGACTGTATACAGGTATCAAAACACCACACAACCAATCCCCCCACAAATCTGCATGCTTTATTTTTTTACATCTCATTTAAAAATTTAAATGAAAAAAAATATGGACAAAGTTCACCTCTTCAAATGCCTTCAGGGGTGAATGAAGAGGAAGAAATTTCGTATCGAGTAGCAGATATCAAAAGTCCAAAGTGAAAGGAAGATAAAATTTCAATGAGAAAACTAATCATTGCCACATGAGGAGGATAGTGGCTGTTCCGGGCACTCACAGGGCGTGTTGTCACTGCCTGTCCTGTTCAGTGTCTGCCTTCCTGGCATGTCCCTTTTTTGCATCTTCAGCTAATTGTCTTTTTTGAGTGCTGGGATGGAACTCAGGGTCTTGTGCATGCTGGGCGAGCACTCTAGCAATGAGCAGCACTGCAGCCCACCTGACCAAATCCCTGAACGTCTGTCTGTCTGTCACACTGGAGACTACCTGGCATGTGATGGTGGCTGTGCCAGGAGACCGGGCAGGGAGTTACCAGTGAAGGAACCATCATTTCTCTGTATTCTCATTCATCTTTTTCTTCTTTTAAAAGTAAGCGCGCACATGCGTGTGCGTGTGCGTGCGTGCGTGCGTGTGTGCATGTGTGAGTGCGTGCGTGCGTGCGTGTGTGTGTGTGTGTGTGTGTGTGTGTGTCTGTGAATAAGTCAGAGGACAACTTGAACTCAGGTAGTCATGCTTGGTGACAAATGCCTCTGCTTTCTGAGTCTCACTGCCCCCTCTCTCTGTTTTCTTCATGGACTGAAGCAGGTGGCAGAGTAGACTTTTTAATCCTCCTGCACTTGAGATGCAAACAGGTCGATCACTGGGAGTTTGAGGTTAGTCTGATCTATATACCGAGTTCCAGGACATCTAGGGCTTCACAGTGAGATCTTATTTCCAAACAAACAAGCAACCAACAAAGAAGCAACCCAAGAAGAACAGAACAACCCATCCTGGGCAGTCAGAATAGTCTTTGGCCATCCAGGGCTTCCGCCACAGGGAGCAGTTTCCAGTGTCCAGGTCAGGAGGTGAGTTTGTCTAGCCCTGAGCAAGATGAATGTAGAGATGCAGGGATGTAAGGCTGTTAGGAGACATTCAGGTGCCATGTTGGCTTAGCTGCTATCTCTGTCAGGGGATGGCAACTTTCGTCTTCCGGCTATAGCTTTCTCCAAAGTAAAGTGACTGCCATAGATGAGAATTCATGTGTAGGGTCCCCAGGGAATGATTGCTGACTTAGTTTCTTTCCCTGTTACTGTAAGATAGAAACCATTGAGAGGAGCAATGGCTTATTCCACTCAGATCCAGCGTTGGCCCAGCATGTCACAGATGTCAAGGTGGCCACAGCTTGATGCGTGTCACATGACATCCATAGTCAGAAGAGAGAGATGAAGGCAGGCATGTAATGGTGCCCACCTTGCTCTCTCTACTTTTACAGGACCAGCAGACCCCATTCAAAAATGTTCCACCCACAATTAAGATGACTCCCCCACAACAATTCATATGATCAAAATACTGATCTCCCAGGCTTACTCTGAGGCTCCCTTCCCAGGTGATTCTTGATGCTCTCATGTTGACAGTTAATGTTAGCCACCACGGCCTCTAAGCTTCTTGTAGCCCCATAGAGTGTGGAATAACTCTTCACACCTACCCAGTGCACGTAATCGATGGGACCATAGGTAAGATCAAACATCCAGGCACCCATGACTAGGATTTGGAATAGATTTTGATTTTAGACTCGGAATATTTGTATCTAAAATAGGGGAACTTAAGAAAAAAAACAACCCGATCATGTATTGTGCATGTGCATGTGCATGAGTATACCAGTCATGGAGTTTGCATAGAGGTCAGAGAACAACCTGTGGGAGTTGCCCCTCTCCCTCCCATACTAAGATCCTGGGGATGGAATTCAGGTTGTCAGTCTTGAAGGCAGTTGACTTTACCCTGTGAGCCATTTTGCGGGCCCTAGGAACTATTGTATATAGCCTCCTGTATGTTAGGAATTGTGCACATGGGAAGGGAGTTTCTGCAAAGGTCTATTGACCAGAAACTTACAAAGAATAAGAGATGGATAGCCAGGTATGACAGAGTAGCCTACAAACCTAGCCCTTGAGAGGTAGAGCCAGAGGATCAGAAGTTCAAGACCACCCTTGGCTTCACAGCCAGCTTGAGGATAGCTGGGTGCCAAGACACCCCATCTCAAGGGGAAAAACAGTTGGTGCATATACTGGAGAAGGATCTGACGACATTCCCACGGAATACTTACGCACTTCACTGACGTTAAGGAGTTTTCAGTTGTAAACTGTGAGCGTTGGGAATCTGAAACACCATCTACCAGTGTAAATTTCACAGAAATTTCAAGAGCTAAGTTCTGAAAGTGTTTGAGTATATGTGGGGTGGGCTGGGGGTGGGTGGGCAAGAGAAGAGTCTACTGGGAAAAAAAAATTGGGATAATTAGGCAAAATTACTTATAGACTGAAAAATGTAATATTCTAGTAATAACATTGTGTCTTTCGTGTTTTGAATAGTCCATCTTCACATTCTCAGTGTAAGTGACCTGCATTCTGAGGAGGAGCATCTGGAAACCATGACCTGGGACGGTCCTGCATCAGGGTGGTCTCAAACTTAGGGCAATTTTCTTACCTCAGCCTTCCCAGTACTGGGAGTAGAGATATGCATCACCACACTGGCCCTGAGATGTACCTTACGTAGGGCAGCAAGGGTGATGTAAGTTAGCCATATTGAAGAACTTTCTTTCCATAGTGAAACTACCCCAGCAGAGTGAGAAGGGCTGTAGGATTTCTTTAAGACTTTGTTGTGGGTCAGTAAATTGGCTCAGCAGGTAAAGGCTTTTGCCAACAAACCTGGCACTTTGAATTTGGTCCCCCAGCCCCACATGGTAAAGCGAGAGAACTGGCTCACACGAATTGTCCTCTGACTTCCACACACATGCTGTGGCATGTGGGTGTCCTTCTGCCAACACTCCCTGTCTGAGAGGAACGAAGTTTTCCATTCCCAAATCAGTGTTTAGCAAAAATCCTTAAAAGCCCTTCCCCCTAAGCAAATGGAAACTTGAGACATGGCTCATGGAAACAAAGTGTGTGTGTGTGTGTGTGTGTGTGTGTGTGTGTGTGTGTGTGTGTGTGTGTGTTTGT
>NC_034605.1:6893374-6901846 GCF_900095145.1 Mus pahari | reverse complement strand
AGGAGGAGGAGGAGGAGTAGGAGGAGGAGGAGGAGGAGGGCATCAATTGTGATACAAAGTGAATAAATAAATTAATTAATGGGGAAAAACAAAACAAACAGAACACCTGCATTCTGGAAGGCAGGCACTTTATTATCTGAGTTCTCTCCCAAGCCCAGTATTACAGCTTTGTATTATGCCCGCTCATGTACATAGGCATGGAAGTGATGCCTAGCGTGGGTTCTGGATGGATGGATGGATGGATTATACAAACTGTTTTATAATGGGAACTTGTAGATGTGAAGTCTGGCTCTACCAGTGACCAGCTGCCTGACTGTATCTGTCAATTACCTTTCTTATCACGATGAGACAAATACCCGGGAGAAAGGATTTAAGCACAGAGAGGGTTCTTCTGCTCATGGGTTGGAATTGTGGAGGAGGAGGTGTATTGAAGTGACTCTGTGGTACTTGGACCATGTGACAGAGGAGGTTCTCACACACTAGCGAGACCAGGAGTCAGAGAAAAGGACCACAGCTGGAGGTGGAACACAACCTTCAAAGGTGTGCTCTTAGAGACCTAAATCTGCCAGACAGGCCACATGTCCCAAAGGTTCCACAAACTTCCCTAACAGCACCACTAGCTCATGTTCAAGCCCGATCTTATGAGGGACATTGTTGATGGAAACTGAGACCCTAGAAGCTTGTCCTTGGGCGGTGGTTTCCTGATGGGCTTAGATCTGGGCTCCTCGCTGTTAGCATGCTCCGCTCTGCAGTACAGTAAAGATTTACAGTAGTCCACAAGCCAGGGTCTACGCTGCTGGTAACCTTCTTCAGTCACTGGATTTGTCAGAATTTCCAGCATCTCAGGGGCTGAGACTAGTTTAGTCAACTTTCTGCTGCAATGAGCCTCTTCACTAACCCCACCTCTTTCCCCCTTTAGGGGCTGTACCTCACCCCATTGCTCAAATAACCTCAGACCCAGGTAGGGCAAAGAGGGGGTGGAGCCGTGTAGCACTTTAATCCCCCTGCACTGAGAGACAGAGACAGGTAGATCTCTGTGAGTTTGATGCCAGTCTGGTCTGTTTCTAGCTCTCGCCAAGTCAGGGCTATACAGTGAGACCTTGTCTCAACGAACAAACAGAGCAAACTCAGACAGTACAAGTGTGAATGGCTGGGGATGTAGCTCAGCGGATCTGGATACCAGGACCTTGGAATTGATTCCCTGAACTGCCCCAAATAAACAAATGTACAAAACAGATCATATAATAAGAGTAACTTAAGTTTTTTATGAGCACTTACTATGTTTCAAGCTCTTATTTAATTTGCACAATTATGTTGTCATTATCATTAACCACACCTAAGCTAAGAAGGGCTTCCATTGCCTAAAGTTACCCGGAAGTATCTTAGCTAGAACTCCTGTCCCCAACTCTAGAACCGGTCAAGAGTCTTGGCCTGGGCTACTTCCAACTTTTCTGTGTCTGTGTTGCCACTGCATCTCTCTCTAGTGTGTCTTAGACTTTGTATTCCAGGTCCACTAATTTTTTTTTTTTTTTTTTCTGAGACAGGGTTTCTCTGTATAGCCCTGGATGTCCTGGAACTCACTTTGTAGACCAGGCTGGCCTCGAACTCAGAAATCCGCCTGCCTCTGCCTCCCGAGTGCTGGGATTAAAGGCATGTGCCACCATGCCTGGCTCCAGGTCCACTAATTTTAAAGCCAGACCAGCACCATTATTTTCTGTCAGGGCAAATATGTAGACACTTGTTTGTTAAGTCTGGACGTGAGCTAGATGTCACAATTCAGGATTTCCTCCAAAGTTGAGGACCACAGTGTTATCATTTACTTTATATGTAGATTGACTTGTAGAATCAACTCTATCATCACCATTACCATGGCCATTGTCAACATTATCACTGTCACCACCATTACTTGAGATAGACTCTTACTTTGTTGACCAGGCTACCCCTGAACTCATAATCCTCTCGCTGTAGCCTCAATGACACAACTCTGGGTTAGCTTTTTTCATTAATTAGTATCTTACAAGTGATGAAACAGAGAAAAAGAGCTACTCTACAATTACAAGGTCAGGGTCAAACTGAAACGGTGGTGGGCGTGAAGGTGTATAGTTGCAATCCAAGCTCTCCAGGAGGTAGAGGCAGGAGGACTGCTGCAAGTTTGAGGCTAGTCTGTTCTCTAACATAGAGTTCCAGGTTAGTCAGGGCTACATAGAGATCTTGTCACAAATGACCACACATCCAAGCCTTATCCACAAACCAAGTGCTAGCTTCTGTCAGTACTAAACACTTATTAAAAATTAACTAAATAAATGAATCACAACATGACTGAGACCTGTTTGGTTCTTATGCTTGCAAAATGCATGGGATCAGATGGCTGGTGTGCAAACCAGCTGTGTCTGTGGCGCTTTCTCGCTCACAAAGCCCAGATGTTGCAAGAGAATTCAGAGCAACAATGAGGCATGGGAAATCCCATGTATGTACTTTGGCAATGATTGGTAGGTGAAAGCCCACTTGACCTGATTATTTCTGCATGGGAATCTGAATTGAGGGATGATGTTGTTGCCAATGTATAAGGCACAAACCGTGTTGAAGCTAGTGGAGTTTGGGTAAAAAAAAATCAGGGATATTACTAAAGTTTGCAAAGAAATATCAGCAGCCCAGGGGATAAACTAAGATTTTGCCACTCAAAGACTATTGTGCTCTGCCATCTTGGTTTGAAAAGACCATAGTGAAACCAACTGCTTCCTGTGCTCTCTAGGAAATTCCTCCCAACAATCAGTGTTGGGTCCTCCCTCTAAACGGTGTCCTGCCTTTTACAGGCACGCTGGGGGTCGTGCAGCCAGAGAATACAAGAATACGAGAATACGAGAGGAAAAGATTTCATTGCATCCACATTTCTTTACATTAATAAATATTCCCATAATTATGTACATACACACACACACATGCATGCGCGTGCGCGCGCGCACACACACACACACACACACACACACACACACACACACACACACACATTTTAAATCCATTCTGCTCTTAAGACTAGGAATGCCCTCAGCAACAGGGACTTCAAGTTGACTAGTGTTTTCTCCCAGGAAGGAAGGAAAATGGTGTTTCTTTGGTTCATCTTTCATTTGGTTCATCATTGCCACCGCCAAGAAATCTCAAGCTAAGGATGTAGCTCAGTTGGTTGCCCAGCAAGAACCAGTTCTGGGTTCTATTGACAGCATTACAGAAGCCAGGAGTGGTGCCCATACCCGTAATCCCCACATTTTGACAAGGCAGAAGAAATCAAGATGACTCTTGAGTAAATACAAAGTTAAAGAGCAGCCAGCTTGAGGTACATGAGAACTTGTCACTAAAAGTAAACTAAACTAAAACAAACCAAAAGAAAACATGTGCTAAACATGAGATAATAAATTCCATAGCAGTAACAACAACAACAACAACAACCAACAACAACAACCAACAAGAAGAAAATAGTCTGACACATAGTAACTAAGTACATATCACTCATAGGACCCAACAGAAAAATTTGACTTTTTCTGATGCTGTGCTAAAATATTCTGATCAAGGCAACTTAGAGAAGAAAGAGTTCAGCTAAGGCATATGGTTCCAGGGAGTTAAGTCCATGATGGCAGAGCAGTACTGTCAGGTTGCAGGAAGGCAGAACAGCACCTGAGAACTTACAATATCAGACCACAAACAGGAAGCTAAAAGAACTTCTGCTCCAAATGCCTCTAGTCTTCTGAAACCCCAAAGGTCATCCTCAATGACATACTACCTTTAACACAGCCACACCTTTCATTCTTTCCAAGTAGTCATCGACTGGCGACCAAGTATTCAAACCCATAAGCCTATGGGGACCATTCCCATTCACACCACCGCAGATGGGATGCATGGCCAGCTGGGACAAGGCAGCACAGATGAGATGCTGTATTTGAAGCAGATAGATTTATAGTTTAGTTGAGAAGGCCACATATGGTACTAAATTAAGCAGTGACTCAAAGTTCCCTAAGGTCAATGCGATATGAACACTATGGTTTCTAAAATGGAAGTCAGAGGAGAGGGACCAGAAGAAAAACCACATACACAATTGGGATGTGTCCTCTGGCATTGAAGGATGGACTAGTAGTAGTCCCAGCCCCGGTGGTGTGTCTGTTGGCTAAAATCAGGGAGAGTTAGTGATGGAGAGGAGAGGTGTGGCTAGAGGATGCTATTTAGCCTTATCCTTGCTTTCCTCTGGCTCTCTGATTTGCATCATATCACTTTGGGTTTTAAATTCCTCTGTCTCCTTTTGGCTGCAGGAGACATTGAAAGTACAAAGGAGAAGACAGTTTATTAAGTTGTTAAGTTGTTTGTCATAATATTTATTGTGGTGATGGAGAGTAGGCTAGATTTCAGAGATATGCACATCTTCCTATCAACAGGGGTTGAAGAGAAAATTAGTTTGGGGTTTTGTAATCTTCAAAATGGCATCCAATAAACCAAGATCCATATATCATTTCCAGAATGGTTCATATCTGACTTATTTCACAATGCACTACACGCCCTGGATGTCAACCTACTTACCGCCCTCCGTAATGAACGATGCACGTTTCGCGCAGGCCAAACGGCCCTGCTGGCAGCCCTTCTTCAAGTTTCAGGCTGACCACTCTATACAGAGCCTGGAAAGTGACCTTCGCCGCCAGAAACTGGCTTTGGGACTTGGTGCAAACTGCTTTCCGTTTGCAGAGCTCACTTCTAGTATAGACCACAAAGCCACTGGGCTAACAGGTTCTGAACCCCTTTTATTAGGATAACCATTTCCTCTAAGAGAATTGCCTTTAGAATCAAGATTTACCAGCGTAGAGGAATTGAGAGTGTGTAGCTCAGTGGTATTCCCCTTGTTTAACATACTACAGAACACGAGTTCGATCCTCAGCACTGTAAAAATAGAAAAAAAAATTTTTTTTTTTCTGATGAACACAGAGATAAAGTCACTGAGTTGAAGGGAGTTAAATGCTCCCATTAGTGATAACATTCATTCTTCATATTTAAAAAATGTCACAGTTTAATTTATTTGTTTTGTGCACCTGAGGAGGACAAAGGACAACCAGGGAAGCTCATTCACTCCTGTCATCTGGGGTCCTGGGGTTAAACTCAGGTCACAGGTTTGGGCACAGCTACCTTTACTGGCTAAGGTACCTCATTTACTGGTCCCAATATTTGTTATCTTCGTTCTGTTCATAGGAAACAAAATCGGTGTCTCTGCATGTCCTTGCCTTTCAGTTTTTTGACAGAGAGTTTCCTGGAGCTGAAACTAGCCTCGAGCCTCTTGTGCAGCTGAAGCTAATGTCTGACCCTCCTGCATCTACCCGTGCCAAGTACCAGGACTGGGGAAATCAAATGGACTTAGGCCAGCCTCTCTTACACGCCCTGGAAACGAAGTGTCACGTAGCCAGTATTTCTTAGGGAAAATTCAACACCATAGTGAGGAATTAACCTGGGAGATTCCATCCTGCAAAGCTTCCTTTAAGAAATCCTAGGGTCTTAATTAGCTCAGGCACACCTGTTTGGTAGGAAGGAAGGTTCATGGTGGTAGGAAAATCCGTTAGAAGGGAGAAAGGCACATACAGGGTGCTTAGGGTAAGGAAAATTCACACAGAGAGATAAGAGAAAGGAAAGATGACTGGAGGAGAGGACCAGGAGGTGAAGATGGTGCAGAGAGAAGCAGAGAGATGTGGAGACAGATCCCACAGGCCGTGGGCCTTGCTGTTTCTTGCCAGGAAGCTGTGGTTACTTCTTCCCAGAGCACTGGGAAGGCATGGGAGGGTTGTTGAGTAGGATGCATAGACTAGTTCACTACGGAGCAGAGTTGAAGCAGGGAGTAGGCTAGGCGAGAGTAGTAACCTTTTGGAGTCTAGCAGACGAGACTTAAGGGCTAAGGATACACTTAGAAGACTCGGGAGTGAGCTCGAGTCTCTAGCTGCATATGTAGCAGAAGATGGCCTAATCAGCCATCATTGGGAAGAGAGGCCCCTTGGTCTTGTAAACTTTATATGACCCAGCACAGGGGAAGGCCAGGGCCAAGTAGTGGGAGTGGGTGGGTAGGGGAGTAGGGGAGTGGGTCTCAGTAAAGGCCTGGATATGAGTGTGAGGGGAGAGAGGAACAAAGATGGATCTTAGATGGCTGACTTTACTGACAAGAGGGACAGGTTTCGAGCTTCTCCAAGACAGAGTAGGACCACATCTTAGGAGGAAGATCTAGCAGAGTTTAGTGTGTGGTGGGGTATAGGCAGCAGTTAACTGGAAGCTTGGGCTATTCCGATGTTTGAGTTCAGAATACAGAGATCCGCATGAGATCTGAGTTGGCCGTGAAGTCTTGGAAGTGGCCGAGTAACTGACATTCATCAGGTACGCGAGCTTCTTTCATGGGACCCATAGCCTAGGGAAAAAAGATAGGTGAGAAGAGATCTGTGGCAGAACTGTTTTGAATTTATCATTCAGTGGCTTGGACTGTGGAATCAAGTAGCAGGGGAGACTTGAAACCCGGAAGCAGAGAGAAAAGAGGCGGAGCCACCAAGGGATGGCACGTGCGATACTTTGGACACGGGAGTTGAATGTTGGGCAGCGCATGTACTCAGGTGGCATCCAGCCACAACAGCGCTTGGTTTAGTTATTGATTGGTTAGTCAAGATTCTTGAGAGAGACCCCTATTCTGTAGCTGGCCTGTAACTCCCTATGTAGGTCAGGTGTCTCGGTAGAGAGAATGGTCCTCCTGCCTCTGCCTCCCAAATGCTGACATTATAGGCATATCTTCCATTCTATAAAACACCCCTAGTTGTTTCACAGTGGTAGTGCCTCCTTAAGTGTTGTGAACAAATGGGAAGGGATATTGAACTGCACGATTTTAAAGCATGAGTATGGAGGAAAACTAGGAAAGAGGGGGTCATGAAAGGAAAGAAAGAAATGTTTTGGGGTCTGGGGGGAGATGAGGCAGGAAGAAGTGTAGTTTAGAAATAAATGCACAGACTGGTATGTACTGGTGATGAAACAACTAAGAATGGAAAGGACCTGAAGGAGAAGGGTAGTGAGTTCAGAAGGGGAAGGCTGAGGGGCAGACATGTCTTGAAAGGGCAAGAGAGAATGTGATCCAAATGAGCAATGACTGATGGGCAAGTGTCTGGGCCCTCCTTAAGACAACTGGGTTATCAGATTCTGCTATAGTGGGGCACTTACCCCTTATCTCAATTGCTCAACCAACATCTGTGCACACTGATTAAGTACGTAGGGACTAGTGCGTGCTACAGGAGGGCTGAAAAGATGGGTTACAATGCAAATACCTCTCAGCTCACAGGAGAACTATCCCCACAGGTGATCTTGGCTACACAGGGTCTGCGATAGGGATGCGTGGGGTGCTGCCGCGGTGGACAACCTAGTGGGTTGGGTGCTTGCTTTATTTATTTAACTGTATCTATCATTTTTTTAATTCATGGGTATGTGTGAGTGTCTTTGTACATGAGGGCAAGTACCCGTGGAGGCTAGAGACTTTTTAATCCCCTGGAATTGGAGTAACAGACAATTGAGGGCTGATCAACATGGGTGCTCGGAGCTGAACCTGGGTCCTGTACAAGAGCAGGACACGTGTTCTCTTCACTGATGAACTCTCTCCAGCCGTTTGATACTCACCTTAGAGAGGTTTCCTGATTCCTAGGTTCTAGACAGCCCGCCCCCATCACCTTCCTCTCCAAAACAAATTATGTAAACATTCATGGCCCCAGTTTCTTCCCCTGGCTTACCTCAGAGGGGTATAGTGAAAAAAAAAAAACCTAGTAAAATAACTAGATGATAATGGCAAAGGGTTATTAACAATCAGTGCGACATGAATGCTGAATTATGAACGGGGGGCTACATCTTCATTAGAGATAGAGTGAGTCTGGCAATATTCTAGCGTTCAACCACTTAGCAATAGCTTATTCTCAAAGGCTTTCTTGGGATAAAAGCTTTCTCCCTTAGTAATAGGGACATGTATAAAACCAAGCCTAGTGGAAACCTGAGACTCAAAGTTATTCAAGCATTTAGGTCTTTATCAGCCCACATGGTTAAAATGTGCCTTTTCCATAAAGTCAGTATATCCAGGGGAAAAAAAAAATCTCCCTTCCTTCCTCATTAAGTAATTCAGTTATCAATTCATCGAATACTATTTGTTAAACCTGATCAGACTTAACAAACCGCAGTATTTCATGGGAACGGCCATTGGCACTTTGATTTGCAGTTTATATGTGGAAAGAGGATCTCCCTTATTATTTTAATATGTAATTAATTAGCTGCTTCTTATTATTATCATCATTATTTTCAATTTAGTTCTAAACTCGGGGCCTTGTACGTGTGAGACAATCTCCCCACTACTAGGCCACACTCCCTGCCCTTCTTTTTTTGGGAACAGCATCTCTAGTTGAGGCTGACTCCACTTCCCCCGGCCAGCACTCCACCAAATGA
>NC_034605.1:6880874-6888374 GCF_900095145.1 Mus pahari | reverse complement strand
CAATAGTTTGTTAGAATCAATGCGAATATTCAAGCTTGTGAATAATTTGGATAACCCAAAACTTCACAGCATCAGACTTAAAACAATGCTTTTGCAGCATAAATTGAAAGGTTGGAGTCTAAAAGATGTTGATTCTAAAACATAGAGGAAGACTGCTTATTGAGAAGTTAAGATTTGTGATACCTGCTCTTTACCACTCTTTAAGGCTTTCATCCAAACATTCACTTAGAGTAAATAAGCCTCAATCTTTTTTTTTTTTTAATTTTCTTTATTTACATTTCAAATGCTATCCCGAAAGTTTCCTATACCCCTCCCCCCCCACCTCTGCTCCCCTACCCACCCACTCCCACTACTTGGCCCAGGCCTTGCCTTGTGTACAGGGATGTTTTAACCCTCACTTTTGCCGTTCCATTCGTTGTTTTTCAGGTGGATTACATTTTACACGTGGCAAAAGGATGGCTTTCTGAATGACAGAGTGTAGACTGGAGAAATTTGTTGGAGACTATTTTTAAATAGAAAAGTGAAAGGTTCCCCAGGCTCTGTTCAGGGAGTGCTGCAGCTTTTATGATGGGTGGTAACATATGACAGTAACATTGCTTCAGAAATGTAGGGACCAATGAAAGGTATTGAGTGTTATCTCTCATCCCCATTTAGATGCCACTGTGGTTTTCATCTATGTCTTTATTTCTAGACATTTCTTTAACATGGAGAAAGTATTTTAAAGTAAGAAAAACAAATTTTTATAAAAATATATGGAAGATTTCCCTCAGGTGTTCTCAGAGACTGAACCACCAACCAAAGAGCATACACAGTTTGGACCTAGGCCCCCTGCACATATGTAGTGATGTGCAGCTCAGTCTTCATGTGGGTCCCTCAACAACTGGATTGGGGACTGTCCCAAAAGCTGTTGCCTGACTTTGGAATATGTTCTCCTAACTGGACTGCCTTGCCTAGCCTCAGTGGGAGAGGATGTGCCTAGCCTTGTAGAGACTTGATGTGACACCTAGGGGAGAATGAAAACCTCCCAGAGGAGTAGGGGATGGGGATGGGGGAGAGACTGTGTGTGGGGACGGGGGGGGCAGCAATTGCGATGTAAAGTGAATAAATAAGTTAATATATGTGTCAAAACTTTAATCTATTACTTTTTACAAGAGCATATTTTCAGGCTGATCTTTGAGAACATAATGAACACTTATCCTAGAAATTGATGATAAGATTTATTATTAATATATTAATATTAATATATATCATGTAGAATATCTCTCTATGATTATTTATATAGCATCTACTAGATATAAAAGAGTTTCGTTTTTGTTTTTTGTTTTTTTTTTTTGAGACAAGGTCTCACATAGCACAGTCTGGCCTCAAACTCACTATGCAGTGGAGGACGGCTAATTCCTCATCCTCCTGCCTCCACCTTCCCATCTGGGATTCTAGGCATGTACCACCACACCTAGTTTATGCTGAGGGGTGGAGCCAGTGGGTGGGGGGTGTAGACCGCCCCCAGGGCTTTGTGCATGCCAGGCAGTCACTTACAGGGGTTACATCTGCAGTCCTACTACCTAGATTACAAGAATAGAATTCTTTCCTGGAGTGGATACAACACCTCTCTAGAGATGACATTATTTAGCTCTTAGATAAGAGTGTGGAACGCTACCGGGCCTCAGCCCTCGGGCTTTTGCATCTTGAGAGTTATTTCTTTTGGGTCTGCTTTATGACGCCTTGATATGGAAACAGGATTTAGCCCGCCAAACATTTGAGTGTGCTATATTGCGTAATGGAATTTTGGAATAGCAGGGTGGATTCTTTTTTCGAATGGTGGGGTCAGTACATCTCTGTGATTAGCATTAACTCCGGGACTCTCCGCTGCCTTTCAAATTGCTCTGCCCTGTGGGTCTTAAGCTCCTTTACCTTTTACCCTTTGCTCTTCAGCTTTGGAGGAGTCTCTGAAAACTGTACCCTGTACCATTTGAAGTAAAGAAAGTGAGGCAGGGCTCTCTGCCCTCCCTAGCCTTCCCAGGTGGGAGCTCTCCTGGCTCAGCACTGGGAAAGCAGCTTCAGGGTAGAGGGGTCAAGTCCTCAGGTCAAATTTAAAGCCCTCTTATCACTACATTTATTCCCTCATCTGGGCATCTTCCTGTCTGACACAAAGCTCAAAACGTTTTGAGCAGGTCTAAGAATCCCCTGGTGGGTTACTCCTCTGTAGCGTCAGGGTTCCCCACTCAGGCTGGTCTGGGGTGGAGCTGCTGATGTGCTATTCTAATAATGCTGAAGAGGATTCTGACCTGTGAGGGGACCGCTGTTGGTCTCAGGCCTGCAGACCAAGGGTGACTTTCACAGAGGCTCTCAGTACGTGCTTTCCTTACAGAAAGTGATCATAAGGATATGAATAAGTGACTAATTTCATAGCAATGTGGCAAAGGGGTGCGATAAATAACCACACTCTCAGAAGAGTCTGTGATTCATACCGACTTGGGAAACTCAGGAGGTTTGATAAGTAATATTAAGAAAAGAGTAGGTGACTTCCCCCAGGGAAAGAGGATGAACAGAGGCAATGAACTTGAAACACACAACATGGGCAGTGTTACATGCTAAAAAGATACCCATGGATTGCTTAAGATTATTTTTCTATCTGCCCAATAGTTTCAGTACTATTTATATTCAGTACTATTTTTGCACTATAGACAGTGGAAGTGTCAAACTGCTGCTTTTTACCCAACACTATTATGATTTTTTTTAACTCTAGTCTGAATTTATTTATTTATTTTTAGAAGGCAGAGAAGTTATGAGCATAAACGACCTTGTTTTCAAAGGAGCAATGATTAATTATCATCTTTAATATGCATGACACATTCTTTGTGAAATCAACATATGTCTACATGCAACCCAAATAAATAATTGAAAAGTTCAGCAAATTCAGTCATTTGGCACCATGTAATTAGAAAAAAAAAAGTTGTTTTTTTTTTTTTTTAATGCTGAATTTAGTCAAATTGAGACACATGGTAGTAAAAATTATTGATTTTTAACTCTAAACCACTGGGTTCTTAGAATGAGAACAGTTTATACGTAATGCAGATGATAACGTTACAGACTTTGATGTTGTTCCAGGGAATCTATTCTTTATATAACTTGCTTCTGTTACTTCCTATAAGAATGATATTCACACTTCAGTTAAAATAATAATTGATATGCACTAACCTATCTCTTGAATGTTCCAAGTTACTTACCTGATTAAAAAAACTGATTTTAGTTGGTTTCTTGTTTAGTCAACTGATAGAAAGATAAGCCAGCTTTCTGAGGAACAACACCAGGTGGGAGCTGTCGGTTTTGGCAGGATCCGCTTCGGAAGGTTGCCTGTGCTGCCAAGAAACCCAACATGAGTAACTCAGAACCTTCTTCCCTGCTGAGAAGTTCACGTGAAAAAATTAAAATACTGGATTCAGAAGGCTGGAGAGTTAGCTTAGTTGGTAAAGTCTTTGCTTTGTAAGCTCGGGGCCTTAGTTTGATCTCCAGAACCACTGTCTCGAAACAAAAGACCAGTGCTGGGGAGGCAGAGACAAGTAGAACTCTGGGATATTCGTCTGGCCAGCTAGTCTGGCTTACTTGTCTAAAGGTTAGTGAGAGACCCTGCCTCAGAAAGCAAAACCAAACAATGTAAATAGCTCAAACCAACTAACCAACCAGCCAGCCAGCCAAATAACCCCAAGTGGTTAGCACTTGAATAACCACAATCAAGACTATCACTTAGCATAGACATACTTGAAAGACTCCATATATATATATATATATATATATATATATATATATATATATGCAAACATACACACAGAGACACACACAGACATATGTATACACAAACACACAGACAGACACATGCACACACATGCACATACACATATAGATGTACACACATATATAAACACACAGAGACATAAACACACACACACAGAAACAGATACACATACACACAGGCTAATCTCCATACACTAAGTATTATATTCTAAACATGCTGATAAATGCCCTGTGATAGAACCGATTTTATGATTGTAACTGGTGTTTATAAGGGATATTGTCATTGTGAGAATCAGGAGGTCACTTTGATTTATTTAAAGAGTATAAGGCTAGTAATGTTGAGCATCTATTTTAACTCTACTTTTTTTTCTCCCCCAGACAGCTTCTTGCTATGCAGTTCTGGCTGACCCAGTACTCACTATTAGCTCAAGTTGGTACTGAGCTCAATCCTCCTGTTTCAGCCTTCTGAATGATAAGATTAAAGATGTGAACCCCTATGTTGTTTTTTACTTCTAAGATTTTTTTTATCACATTATGACTAATAAATCATTTGAAATGTGAATATATATTGTTAAAGATGAATGGTAATTTATTCTCTCTGTCTCTCGCTGTCTCTGTCTCCCCCTCTCTCTCTGTATGGTGTGTGCACTTTCAGAAGCTAGGGGAGAATGTCAGGTGACTGGTCTATTACACTTTACTTGATTCCTTTGAGATAAGGTCTCTCATTGAATTTTGATCTGGCAACCAGCAAGCTCCATGGATCTTCCTGCTCTCTCCCCACTCAGTGCTGGGGTTATACACCTTGGGTTACACACCTATGTGACCACACACACACACACACACACACACACACACACTACATCTTGTTTCTCCTGCTTGCCCAGTAAGCTCCCTTATGCATCTAGCCATCTCTCCAGCCCTGATAACATTTCTGAAAGGATTAAAAAAGAATTCAAGGCAGGCCTAAGGGCATGTGCCTGTGATCCCAGAGCCAGGGAGGCGGAAGTGGAAGGACTTAGGGTGTGAGAATGGGTTGAGTTACTCAGATTCTGACTCAAAACATCATACGTGTCCCATACAGCAAGCAACAGAATCATTCATTAAACTGATCTAGAAAGTCAACAATATCAGTACACTATAGATCAATAGTTCGAACCCTAAAGTCATTTTATTTTATTTTAAGATTTGTTTATTATTATATGTAAGTGCACTGTAGCTGTCTTCAGACACACCAGAGGGTGTCAGATCTCATTAAAGATGGTTGTGGGTCACCATCTGGCTGCTGGGATTTGAACTCTGGAAACTTCGGAAGAGCAGTCAGTGCTCTTACCTGCTGAGCCATCTCTCCAGCCTGTAGTTTCATTTTTGAACTGTGTAAAATTGCCACAGTTCTCTAAAAAAAAAAAAAATCTTGAGGTGCAGAGTAATAGAGGAAGATTTACAGTGTAGATCTCTAGTCCCTACATTTACATGCGTGGATGAGTGCACGTGCTCCCCCTCCCCCGAAATACTTCAGAAAGTCACACAAAGCTTGGCTATCAGCTATAGATGAGTTTTGAGATGTATTGCAGACCCGTGCTTAGTGTGCCTGCGCACTCACCTAATGAGTGAGTGGAAATCAGGGCACTGGACATGAATGCATTTTTCCAAATTAATTCCACGCTTTCACTTGCCTCTGTCGAGATAAAGAGCTCTGTTGGTTCTTGCCTACGCAAGAGTCTGTGAACTTTTAGATATGTGAGGGACATTCCAGCACTTTCATATACCTAGGGAGCTCTCTCCAGCGATGGAAAGTGTGTGGTATGTGCCATCCTGACCTGCAGCCAGGTATAAGATTGCCTTCGCAGGGAAACTACCAGAACAGAACACGATCTTGCTGAAAGCTGTGGATGCCATCAGCCTTTAGTGACAGGCGATATTTGTGATGGCATATGCTCTGGCTTGAGTGAAAAAGCCATAGGCTCATTGTCACCCATAGGCTCATTGTCACCCATAGGCTCATTGTCACCCATAGGCTCATTGTCACCCATAGGCTCATTGTCACTCATAGGCTCATTCATGTGTTTGGACACTTGGTCCCCAGTTGGCAGGGAACCTGTAGGAGGTGGACCTTTGCTTGAAAACGAACATCACTGGCTCTGGACAAAGAGAAGAGTTCACTCCATCCACTTCCTGTATGTGCACACAGTTAGGATGTGATCTCTCAGCTTCTTGCTCCTGTGTCTTGCCGCTATGCTTCCCAATAGACTTCAGTCCTCTGGAACTCTAACCACCCCCAAACAAACAAACAAACAAACAAAGCAACAAAAACAGAACCCTGTCTTAAGTTGCTTCATGTCATGGTATTTTATCATAGCAACAGAAAAATAGCAGACCACACCCATTTCACAGGAGTTCAAGGAGCATTGTTGGACATGAAATGTAATCATATCATCTGTATATGTCACAACATTCTGGTCACCGTTTAGCTTCATCGAACTCTGTGGCTTATTCTTCTCACTGTAAATGTGGTATAGAGTTCCACTTCCAGCCAGGTAAACACATGGGATCACTGTGGCTCTTATTTATTTCATTAATTCGTGTGGTCCAAACTGGCCTTGAGGTAACTGTGTAGATGAGCTGAAGATGACCTCCAAACTCTCGATTCTCCTGCTTACACTTCTCTAATTCACAGATTTTAAAATGAGAAAAAGTGGGGATGCAAATTGTTTCCTCCCCTCCACTCCCCAGCTCCATTGTCTTCCCTCTTGAGGAGGCCTCCTGGGCCCCAGGAACACCCAGGTTAGATATTGCACCTCTCTCCCAGCCTGCAGGGTCCCCCTGGGACCCAGCCAGCAGAGGTGGGCTGCACTCTGTCCCCTGAGCCCCGTTGGCTGGTCCACAGTTCTGCCCTTCTTCCCAAAGAGGCCTGCAGGATCAGGAACATTCAGTTCCACCTGGAGCATAGTCACCAGAAGTGAGCAGGGTGCTGTTCCCTGAACTCCATCATCAGGCCCAAGGCTCTGTGTGCCTTCCCAAAGAGCCCTGTCAGCATCAGGACCATCCAGCTAACACCAGGGACAACTGGAACTGGATGGCTAAAGGCCAGCGTAAGAACACAACCAACACGAGCCAGGGCAATATGAGGCCACCAGAGCCCAGCCATCTAACCCTAGCAAGCCCTGGATATTCTAACACAGCCAAAGCAAAAGAAGATGATTTTAAACATAATCTTATAAAGATGATAGAAGCCTTTAAAGAGGAAATGAACAGATACCTTAAAGAAATACAGGAAAATACAATTAATCAGGTAAAGAAAATGAATAAAACTGTTCAAGACCTCGAAAATGGAAATAGAAGCAATAAAGAAATCACAAATGGAGGGACTCCTAGAGATGGAAAACCCAGGAAAGAGATCAGGAGCCACAGATGCAAGCATTGCCAACAGACTGCAAGAGACAGAAGAGGGAATCTCAGACATGATATGATATGATTGAAGAGATTTATACATCAATCAAAGAAAATGTTAAATCCAAAAGGTTCCTAACACAAAATTTCCAAGAAAACTGGGGCACTATGAAAAGACCAAACCTGAGAATAATAGTAATAGAAAGAAGGAGGAGACGACTCCCTGCTTTGAGGCCTGGAACATATTTTTGACAAAATCACAGAAGAAAACTTTCCCAACCTAAAGAAAGAGATGACTATAAACATACAAGGAGCTTACAG
>NC_034605.1:6864973-6880439 GCF_900095145.1 Mus pahari | reverse complement strand
AGACAGGGTTTCTCTGTGTAGCCCTGGTTGTCCTGGAACTCACTCTGTAGACCAGGCTGACTGCGAACTCAGAATTTCTTAACAGAGACTCTAAAAGCCAGAAAGGCCTAGGCCAATGTCTTGCAGACCCTAAGGGACCACAGTGTCAGCCCAGACTAGTATTCCCAGCAAAACTTTTAATCACCATAGGTGGAAGAAACAAGATATTCAATGACAAAACCTAATTTAAACAATATCTTTCCACAAATCCAGCTCTACAGAAGATAACAGGAGGAAAACTCAAACTCAAGGAGACCAACTGCAGATGATATGATAGTGTACATAAGTGACCCCAAAAGTTCACACAGAGAACTCCTGCAACAGATAAACACCTTCAGTTAGGTGGCTGGGTATAAACTAAACAAACAAAAAAAATCAGTAGCGCTCCTTTATACAATTGATAAACAAGCTGAGAAAGAAATTAGGGAAACTACACCCTTTATAATAGCCACAAATAATATAAAATATCATTGTGTAACTCAAACCAATGAAGTGAAAGACCTGTATGACAAGAACTTCAAGTTTCCAAAGAAAGAAATTGAAGAAGATATCAAAAGATAGAAAGATCTTATGGTCATGGATTGGTAGGATTAACATACTAAACATGGTTATTTTTTACCAAAAGCAATCTATAGGTTCAATGCAATTCCCATCAAAATTCTAACACAATTCTTACAGACCTTGAAAGAACAATTCTCAATTTCATATAAAAAAAAAAACACAGTATAGCAAAAATAATTCTGTACAATAAGAGAACTTCTGGAAATATCAACATCATTGATTTCAAGCTATAATACAGAGCAATGGTAATAAAAACTGCCCCCACCTAGGGATCCATCCCATATCCAGTTACTAAAACCAGACACTATTGTGGATGCCAACAAGTGCTTGCTGACAGGAGCCTGATATAGCTGTCTCCTGAGAGGCTCTGCCAGTGCCTGACAAATACAGAGGTGGATGCTCTCAACCAACCATTGGACTGAGCACAGGATCCCCAGTGGAGGAGCTAGAAAAAGGACCAAAGGAGCTGAAGGGATTTGCAGCCCCATAGGAGGAATAACAATATGAACCAACCTATACCCCCAGAGCTCCCAGGGACTAACCACCAACCAAAGAGTACACATGGAGGGACCCATGGCTCTGGCCACATATGTAGCAGAGGATGGCCTTGTTGAACATCAGTGGGAGGAGAGACCCTTGGTTCTGTGAAGGTTCGATGCCCCAATGTAGGGGAAAGTCAGGACAGGGAAGTGGGAGTGGGTAGGTTGGTGAGCAAGAGGGGGGAAGGGGTGGGATAGGGCATTTTCAGAGGGGAAATGAGGAAAGGGGATAACATTTGAAATGTAAATAAAGAAAATATCTAATAAAAAATTTAAAAAGTAATAAAAACTGCATGATATTGGCATAAAAACTGACTGGTTGATCAATGGAATCGAATCAAAGACTCAGAAACAAATCCACACACCCATGGACAACTTGGTTTTTGATAAAGAAGCAAAAACCGCATAATTGGAAAAAAAAAGCATCTTCAACAAATGGTGCTGGTCTAACTGGCTGTCTGCATGTAGAAGAACACAAATAGATTCATAGCTATCACCTTGCACAAAAACTGAAGTCCATGTGGAAAACAGACTTCAACACAAAACTGGAGATGCTAAGTCTCATAGAAGAGGAAGCAGGGGATAGCCTTGAAAGCCTGCGCAGAAGAGAAAACCTCCTGAGCAGAACACCAAGAGCTCAGGCACTGAGATCAACAATTAAAGAATGGGACCTCACAGAACTGCAAAGCTTCTGTAAGGCAAAAGACACCATCAACAGGATAAGACAGAAGACACCATCAACAGGTCAGACAGAAGCACACCGAATGGGAAGAGATCTTTACCAACCCTACATCTGACAGAATGCGAGGATTCAAAATATAAAAAGAACTCAATTAAACACCACCAACACAAATAAACCAATTAAAAAATGGGGTGCAGAGATAATCAGAGAATTCTCAACAGAGGAACCTCTTATAATTTTTGGTTGTGAGGCTAGCCTTTCACGGCTGAGCCATCTTTCCAGCCCAACAGAGGAATCTCTAACGGCTGAGAAACATTTAAAGAAATGTTCAATGTCCTTAGTCAACAGGGAAAGGCAAATCAAAGCAACTCTGAGAATGGCAAATCAAAACAACCCATCAGAATGGCTAAGACCAAAACCTCAAGTTACAGCACATGCTGGCGAGAATGTGGAGCAAGGAGAACACTTCTTCATTGCTGGTGGGAGTGTTGACTTGCACCACCACTTTGGACATCAATCTGGCAGTTTCTTAGAAAATTAGGACTAGTTCTACCTCAAGATCCACTCTTGGGTATGTACCCAAAAGATGCTCCACAGTACCACAAGGACATGTGCTCAATTCTGTTCATAGCAGCTTTATTTATAATAGCCAGATACTGGAAACAACTCAGATGTCCTTTAACTGAAGAATGGATATAGAAAATGTGGTACATTTACACAATGGAATACTACTTAGTTATTAAAAACCGGGACATCATGAAATTTGCAGGCAAATGGATGGAACTAAAAAATATCATGAGTGAGGTAAACAGACCCAGAAAGACATGTACTCACTTAGAAGTGGACACTAGACATAAAGTACAGGATAACTATGCTACAATCCACAGACCCAAAGAAGCTAAGTAACAAGGAGGTCCTAAGGGAGGATGGTTGAATCTCACTCAGAAGTGGATTGAGAGAGGGAACTGGGTGGCATAGGGGTGAGGAAGGGGACTAGGGTGGGGATTAGGTATGGGGAGAGCGTGGGTCAGGGTTCAGGGTTAGAGGGCTGGCAGAGAGAAGGAAGTTGATGTGTGTGTGTGGGCATCTGTGGGACAAGCAGGAAACTTGGGATAGGAGCGGCTCCTTAGAAGAGACATGGGGGTGACCATGTCTCTGCAGTAGGGGATATGGAGCCTGAAGTGGCTACACCCTGTAGCCAAGCAGGACTTGCACTGGAGGGAGGGGAACACCAACCCAGTCACAAAACCGTTGACCCCAAATTTGCCCCGATTACACGTTGTGCAGGGATAAAAATGGAACAGAGATTGACGGAATGATCAACCAATGACTGGCTCAACATGAAACCCATCCCTGGGAGAGATCTAACTGCTGACACTATTAATGTAACTCTCCTATCTTGCAGACAGGAACCCAGCACACCTGTTGTCTGAGAGGCTTCATCGAGCAGCTGATGGAAAGAGATGCAGAGACCCACAGCCAGACATTAGGCAGAACTCAGAGAGACTTGTGTGAGAGTCAGAGGAAGGATTGAGGGAGCTGGAGAGGTTAAGGACACCACAAGAAGACCTACAGAGTCAACTAACCTGCGCCCATGGTGGCTCTTAGAGACTGAGCCACCAACCGAAGAGCATGCATGGATTGGATCTATACCTATACACGTATGTAGCAGATGTGCAGCTTGGTCTTCCTATGGTCTCCCAACAGTTGGAGCAGGGGCTATCTCTGACTTGGACTCTGTTGCCTGTTCTTGGACTCCTTTCCCCTAGCTTGGCTGCCTTTTCTGGCCTCAGTGGGAGAGGTTGCGTTTAGTCCTGATGAGACTTGATGATGTGCCAGGGCAGGTTGGTACTAGGGGGAGCTTCCCTTGTCTGAGGAGAAGGGGAGAAGGGGAATAGGAGAAGGGAGTTGGGACTGGAGGAGAGGAATGAGGGGGCCTGAGATGGGGATGTAAAGTGAATAAATAAATTAATGAAAGGAAAACCATTAGAGAAAGGGGGACCAGAGCTAGTGATCTGAGTCAAGTCTCTATAGAGGACCCACAAAATAGAAAGGGAACTGAATTATACAAGTTGTCCCATGATATGTACCCCATGACTTGTGTTCATGGTCACACACTAAATAAAATGCAATAAAAATCAGATGAAGGATATTCATCATATTACTGAATGGAGAGGATGAAAGGAGACAAAAGGAGAAGAAGAGGAGGAGGAGGAGGAGGAGGAGGAGGAAGAGGAAGAGGAAGAAGAAGAGGAAGAGGAAGAGGAAGAGGAGGGAAGAGAAATAGTAAGGGAAGGGAAGAAAAGAAACAACATGGGAATTTATGTTTTATTTTCAAGACTGGCTATTATTTCTGTGGAAAACCCCACAAAGTAGTTAGACTCACTGTGTCCAGTAAGAAAGCTTCCTATTTGCCTTCTGCTCCTATTCACTCTTTTTTTTTTTTTTTTTTTTTTTTGAGACAGGGTTTCTCTGTGTAGCCCTGGCTGTCCTGGAACTCACTCTGTAGACCAGGCTGGTCTTGAACTCAGAAATTCGCCTGCCTCTGCCTCCCAAGTGCTGGGATTAAAGTCGTGCGCCACCACGCCTGGCTTTCCTTTTCACTCTTGACTGGGCTTTGAAAATTCAGATAATAAACAAGACAGTTGCTATGCACGTTTGTTGACAAGCCAACTATATCCACTGTGGTAGTGTCAGATGGACTGTATTTATTAAACAGCTGCATTTAACAAAATAATGATATATTTTTGAAACAAAATGGATACAATCTCATTCCTTTTTTATTTTTGGCTGTGTATGTAGGTACCTAATTATGTACATGTGTTTGTATGTGAGGATGCCATGTGTAATGTCAACCTAGGTAGGGGCCATTACTCAGGAGTTGTCTGTCTTATTTTTTGAGGCAGGGTCTTTTCCCTGGCTGGAGGCTCACTGAGTAGCTTGGCTGGCCTAACTGAGACAGCGTTGACTTTGCCGTGTTTTTGTCTCAGCCTCCTGAACATTGGGATTAGAGGCATGGATCACTGGCCCTGGCTACACTATCTCATTCAATAAAATACACTCATCTCTAATAACATGAAACAAATGACAACTAACTAGAATTAGCTAACTGTAATTTGTTTATTGAAAGACCTTATGAATTTGGTTATCTTTGGGCAGCATTGTTTGTTGCCATGGCAATGGATTGGCAAATGGAGATTATGATATGCTTGGATCATGTGAAGTCTCTAACTTGACCTGGGTGGGACATAATCCTTTGACATTTGACAATACTGTCGAAAGACTCAGTAATGAAATTTAAAAACTTTATTTATGTACTTATTACTGTGTGTAATATGAACATGTAGATGGGATGTCCGTACCATGGTGTGTGTGTGTGTGTGTGTGTGTGTGTGTGTGTAGGTCAGAGGACAACTTTATGAAGTTAGTTCTTTTCTTCCAACTTTGTGTGGGTTCTGGGGTTCAAACTCAGGTCCCCAGACTTGGCAGCAAGTGTCTTTACTCATTGAGCCATCTTGCCTGGCCACATTCCACTTTTAAATGGTTGGTCTGTTTCTTGGACAGTCTTAGAAACAGACAAACCCACGATTTTCATAATCTAAATCCACGAGGATATTGTACATACTTAATATTGTCCACCTAGTACAGCCTCAGTGTCTCTAGGAAAGGATTAACAGAGGGACATGGTCCTGGTTCTGGTGGACTTACATAACCCTCTCTACTTAGTAGGGTCTCAACCACTGTTTATGTTCTATGACTTAATCTGCAGGATCAGTAAGATTCTTAAAGCAGTTTATGAAGCACAACATAAAAATGACAGAAAACAGGTTCAAGAAACACAAGCCTAGAGCCGGGAGTGGTGGTGCATGCCTTTAATCACAGCACTTGGGAGGCAGAGGCAGGCGGATTTCTGAGTTTCAGGCCAGCCTGGTCTACAAAGTGAATTCCAGGACAGCCAGGGCTATACAGAGAAACCCTGTCTCGAAAAACAAACAAACAAACACAAAACAAAAAACAAAAAGCCCCAAACATACATATATATATATATATATATATATATATATGTGTGTGTGTGTGTGTGTGTGTGAGTTTATGAGCATCTTGTGCAGGTAGGAACCTGCAGAGGTCAGAAGAGGGTGTCTGATTTTCCTGGCACTGGAGTTACAGACAGTTGTCCGCTACCATGTGGGTGCTTTGCTAGGAATTGAACTCAGGTTCTCTGCAAGAGCAGCCAGTGCCCTTAACCGCTGAGGTATCTCTGCAGTCCAGCTCTTGGTGCTTTTGACCCTAGTCTTACTTCATCCTTTGTGTTTTCCCTAGCTGGAAAAGAGAAGGTATCTGAAAGGATTTCAAGAACTTCCAGGGCTTGTCAGAACATACTTTGAGAACGGCCGGCCAGTTCTCGGTAGATGAACACTCCGTTGAGAGAACTGGATTTACTGGTCCACAGCGCTGTGTGATCATCACAAGAAAACAGAATTTCGTACAATGATGGGTCTTTTTAAATGTGTATGTGTTCTTGTGTGCGTGTAGGTGTGTGTGTGTGTGTGTGTGTTGAGGTCAGAGGATAACTTTGGACATGATTCTTTAGCTACTTTCTAACTTGAGTTGTGGTCTCTTATTGGCCTGGAGTGTCACCACGGTGGCTGCCTGGCCAGTGAGCTTCCACGGATCTACCTGCCTGTCTCTGCCTCCCCGCAGGCCATCACTGGAACTGTAAGTACACGCTCTTGCACGGGCTTTTTTTTTTTTTTTTTTTTTTTTTTTTAATGTGAATTCTGTATCAAGCTTGTATCAGATTCAGGAGGTCATGCTTCGGTGGCAAATGCTTTACTAATTAAGCCACCTTCCTGGCCAGCATGACTCTTTAGTAGCGCTCCAGGGAGGCTCCATCTGACCTATTATATTCATTTACTTTGTGCTAAATTTGCTAACTACTGGCTCTCCAGTTTAAGAAGCAGCTGGATCCTATGGAGGTAACACCATGTCTCCTATTCACTGCGACTGTGCCTGCTCTGCAGTCCCCAGAAGGATCTGTTAGTCTGCCTCTAAGGACAGGATAGAAGTATGTCAGCTGCCTAAGATTGCCAGTAAGATTGTTACCTGTGTCCTGATGAAGTTGTCCAGATCTGTCCAACTGTTCACTTAGGTCTGTGGTTCTCAACCATCCTGATGCTACAACTTCCTCAGGTGTTCACCTGCAAGCATAAAATTATTTTGTTGCTACTTCATAGTTGTTATGAATTGTAATATAAATATCTGATATGCAGGGTATCTGATATGTGCCCCCCAAAGGGGTCGTGACCCCCAGGTTGAGAACCACTGACCTAGATACAATAGATAGTGATGACAGGCAGGGGAATCTGACTACGCCATCAACATAGTGAGTGCTCGAAGATAACCTTCTGGTAAAATAAAGCACTCTATGAAGATCATGTCTAACCTCCGTCACCACACAGAAATGGCGACATTGAAATTTACCAGCTGGATGATTATATTCAATTTTTTTTTGTCAGGTGCGGTGATGCACACCTTTAATCCCAGCAGTTGGGAGGCAGAGGCAGGTGGATCTCTCTGAGTTTGGGGCCAGTCTTCTTGTCTACATAGCAAGTTGCAGGCCAGTCAGAGCTACACAGGGAGACTCTGTTTCAAAGCAAAACCAAACCAAACCAATCAAACACATTAACAATCAATCCATCAATCAATCACTGAGAATATATTTAATTATATGTATAAAATATACATGTTATATGTATTTATATATAAATAAAATTTTGGTTTAACGTGTTGGAAAATCAGCAGTAACTGCCGCACATTATCTTTCTTAAGTTTCCTACTTTTAGGCTTCTGCTAATGCAAAAAACCCTAGGTAACCTTTTGATAATTTGACACAATGTTGTCATCTATGAAGTTTACACCAGAGACCCAACCAATCAAATTACAAAAAGGAAAATAAAATTTAAAAAAATCTACTTCTGTTTTAAGTACTGCTGTGATTTTGTTTTGTATTATGTTCACAGCAAGCATGCTTGGCTCAGTGTCGGAACTGCTGGGGACGGTGGTGGAAATGGTAGAAGACGGAGAAGAGAAACGTTGGTCTGTACGTATCGCATCTTCTAAATTCAATTTCCTTTATCACCTGGCATTATGAACTAACTCCACTGTCATAAATAATAGCAATCTTATTTCTGAATTTATAGTATCTAGTCCTAGGTAGCCATCTATGTTTGATGTGGAAATGGATATACTGCTGAACCAATCAGCTTTAATGTAAGGTTTTCTCATTCTACAGAGCCAACAAAAGTGGGAATAAAATAGGTCCTCAACTCTTACGGTTCACCAGTTAGAGGTTTGTGCATAACTCATCATCTACAACAGAAGGCACTCTCTAGCGGGCATGCTATAGACAGCCGTTTCCTTTCTCTGAATATTTCTTGAAAGGACTTTGTGCTAACTGGTTGTTCAGCTGGCATTCCTCTCTGAATACTTTATATTGATTTTTTTTTTTTGTCTTTCATTTGACAAACATTGCACAGCAGAATCTTTTTGGACCCTAGGGAGGAACCTTAGTCTGAGCAAAAATCTCCTGAAGACTCTCTCTGTCCTGTGTCCATTTCTGTGGTGGGGCTTACAACAGTACCTTGTCAGTAGCCCCGACAGTCTGGAAATGTGGTTCACTGACACACACACACACACACACACACACACACACACACAAAACATATGAGAGAGAGAGAGAGAGAACACTAGAAGACCAGTTGGATTTAATGCCATGAATTTGACAAAGATCCTTCTCTATCTTTACACTTATTTTTTTAAGCTAGCATACAAAATAGTGGGTTTCATTATGATATTTTTATTAACACATGTCATTGTATTTTGGCAATTTTTTTCTTAGTACTGACTGATTTTTTTCAAAGTTTTTTTTTGATGTTTACCTAATCATTAAAAAAAAATTTTTTTTTTTTACTATTGTCTTTTAAGAGGGATTGTCTCCCAAGAAATGCAATTTATCTAAAGGCATCTTTTAGAACCTGAACAAATCTCTACCATCTTTTGGGTGACAGGACCTTTCTTTGTCCACTAGGGTGGCCTCAAATTCCCAATCCTCCTGTCTCACCTCACCAAGAATCTGATACTATATACACACACCGTGACCCTTGGCCAAACACCTCCAATATTGTGAGCATTTTTATATAGCTAAGATTTGGTTAAGCAAATATCAAGGGGGAAAAGAAGGATAGAAGGAATGACCAGCGGTAGAGAGAGCCACTGCCTTGCCTCTGTCCCTCAGTGATGGCATCAAAGATGGTTAGAGACTTTCTTGTTTCACGTGAAGCCCATAGCCTGGGCCATTACCAAAGCAGTGGGAATGGAGTGAAGAGATGGGATTGTGGGGAGAGAGAGGCAACTGCTTTCAAAGGGGTTGGACTAGCTAAGACCCGTTCTTCATTCTTCATATTGCTGAAGGTGGGAGCTCCTGCATTCTCAGCTTCTCACCATCACGGACACAAGGCCAATGGTTACAGAACACAATGCAGGCTCCTTTCCTGTCCTGGAGCACTCACAGGCCTTATGCGAACAAGCAGGGTTCTTTTCCAGGGTGCCATTTGTAAAAATGGCCCCGGAGTCCCCAATTCCCTGGGCACCCATTCCTTTGTTAAGTTCTGGAAAACAAATCAGGTCCTCCTATGAGGTATTTTTATTAAAAAGTTACTGACAGTGTTCCTTAACTGGTGACTTTCGAAAACAACAGAAGTAATTGCTTGCAAAGAATAAAAACAACACCAGGCAGTAACTGTCAATTTGGGCATATAAACACAGCTAATTACATGTGACTCTTGCAAGCATGGTCTTGTTTAACTGCTGAGCCTTTCTCTCCAGGTGGCAGCCCTAATAGAAAGCTGGTCAGAAGGTAGTCTTCCAGCTCTGTTGAATCCTTGCTGATCAACTGTTCCCTGAATTGGTGCCATGTGGTCCTTAATCCTTGTTCTCAAGGGTCGCCTCCTCTCCAGTTCAATGTGAATTGAGGTCTGTCATGATGGGATAAAGATCGACTGTCTTTTCCCTAAGGATTCAAACATTCTTGCTTCTGGAGTTGCTTGCTCCGCCTCCACTGCCCCTGACTTCAACCTTCTGGGGCTCATGTCTTGCTTGAGCTATTGGGTCTTTCTCAAGGCTGTATTTTCTTTTTTTGGACAATAGTACTAATAACTACTCTTAGGTGCTTTGGCTTGTCCAGCTTTTTTTGACCACAACTCACCTCCTCACAGAAAGCAATTTGTTTAACATTGTGTCCAGTGTGCGTGCATACATGCGCACACACACACACACACACACACAGAGGAACCATTGAACCCTTACTGCACAATAAACTAGACCTATGCTACACCTATCCTATTTTGTTGTTTTCTCCTGTCCTCTCCCCTTTTCTTCCCTCCTTTCCTTCTTCTTCTTTCTCCCTTCCTTCCTTTTTGCTCCTCTTCTCTTCTGTTTCTTTCCCTTCCCATGGAAGTTTGAGTTCTCAGTTCACTTATGAGTCAAGCGCCACAGACTGCAAACCACTTCTCTGTTTAGTGCCCTTACAAGTTTCTCAAAGACCAGACCAATCTCTACTCACATCCCTCACCCTCTGGCTAAGTGATGTAATTTCCTCTTGGTAGGTCTGGAGTATCAATGGTAACTCTGTGATTCAACTGATTTATTTCTAATCAAACAGAGGGGAGGAATCTATTTACATATTCCTTCAGAAAAAAAAAATGATAGATTTGTCAGAGATGCCATTTAGAAGACATTAGCTACAGAAAATCATGACTGGGCAGGCTACTTCTTTACAAATGGCTTTCCTGGTGGGGTGTGCTGACCTTTAATCCCAGCCCTTGGGAGGTTGAGATAGGAAGATCCCTTTGTGTTTCAGACAAACTAGTGCTACACAGTAAAACACTGTTTCAAACCAAACCAAACCAAACCAAACCACCACCATCACAATAATAATAATAATAATAATAATAATAATAATAATAATAATAATAATAATAAACTGAAACAAATGGCTTTCCTGGCTAGTAGGCGCCCCTTTATAGTCAAATACTATTTGTTCAATATTTTTCTGATAACCATCAGAAGAATCTCATTCTTATGAAAATTAAGCTGTAACAGTCGATTACAGAATCATCATTAAAAGGAATAAAAAGCTGATCTCAAATGCTTAGTGACTGATTCTGAGGCCTCTGCCTCTGACATGGTCGATTCTCTGCTAAGGTCCTAGAGGTTTGTGTCTTTCTCCGGGTTTTCCATATCCTCACAGGTCAGTGTTAACAATTGCCCAAACTTTCTTGGATCTAAGGTGATTAGTGACACTTTCCAGATCTTTCCGTGACAGGAAGTGCTATCGATTACCCAGAGTTCATTCCTTTTGACTTGGTCACAGCAAGGAGCTCAACCCAAACCATTGCCTCCGAATCAGTCATTGGACAAAGTTCTGGCCAATAAGAAGTGGGCTGAGGGTTTCTGGGAAGGATTTTCCTTGTCTGATGTAGAACTTGCTGCTACCTGGCCTTTTGGCAGCCATTTTGTAGCTATAAGGCAACAGCTGTGAGGAGGAAGATCTTCCAGTAAAACGTTGTTCGTTAGTTCTCTAGAAAGAGCCTCTATTTCTCTTGGCAGCAGGCAGCAGGCACACCAGCCAGGGATCGGTCTCCAAAAATTTCTAGTTATGGGAGAAAATGTGATGGTGAACCTTGATCGCCAACTTGACAGGATCTATAGTCACTTGTGAAACAAACTTCTGGGTATGTCTAAGATTGGACTCATAGAGATGGGACACATCCTAAGTGTGAGCCTCGCTTCTCGGTGAGCCCCTTTGGAAGTGGACTCTACACCAGCACGCAGCCATTCCTGCTGCCTGTCTATGGATTCACCGTGACCAGCTGCCTAGAACCCCTGTTGCTATGCCCTGCCCACTAGGGTGGACTATATATATCCTCTACAACTATCATCCAGAATCAATGCTAAATCTTTAAACTGTTTATCCTCATGAATTTGGTCACAATAATCATAATCATAATCGAAAACTAAAACCAACTTTTTGTACCACAGTTTTTCTTGGCCTATAATCAAACAAGTTGTTGAGTCTCCCTTCAAATTTTGAATTTCTGTATCTGTCTTTTTCTCTGATGGAACTTTGATAAGTACAAATTACTATGATGATCCCTCCAAGTGTCACTAATTAGAGACAACGCTACTTTAGAGTAATTACTGCCGAAAGTGCTCTCCTGTTACTCCATCCAAGACTCCCAGTGTGAGAAGCTCCTTCTCCACCATGTCCCAACAGGGGCCAAACATTTTGAGAATTATCATTCTGTCGTTCTTTTCCACAAGGTCAAAGGACTAAACGGCCCTGGCTGTGAGAGGGTTAGGGTTAAGCCAAGTGATGCTATGCTCTAGGAACGGTATTGCTTACACATGTGTAGACCTGTGCATGTGTCTGTTTGTGTGTTTGCCTGTAAGCCTCGGACCAACCTCAAATCCTGTTCCTCAGGACATCAGCTACCTTGGGTTTTGAACCAGGGTCCCACACTGGCCTGGGATGCCCAGGCAGTAAACTCTAAGGATTTACCTCCCCCAGCTCTGGGACTGCAAGTGTAAGCCACCACGTCTGCCTTTTTGAGGTGGGGTTTGGGGAATCAAACCTGGGTCTTCATGCTTGTGTAGCGAGCACTTTACCCTCTGAGCCATCACGCCTTCTCTTACACTTGAGATTTTGATGGTTCTTTTAAGTTGTCTCCTCCCCTTCAAGTTTTTACTGTTGTCGGAATGAGTTGAGGGAAAGGGTAGGCAGTTCATAAGGCTAAACTGGACCTCATTTGGAGAGTCTTCCTGGTTCTCCTCAGGTTGAGAGAAACCAGCTTTTCCCAGAGCAGGTAAGAGGCCCTTTTCCCTAAGGAGGAAGAGCAGATTCACTGAGTGGAACTGTTATGGCTCTTAGTCAGTGCTCAGCAAGGATGCTGACTGCCGTTCCTGCTTCCGGTCGGTCCCTTAGGACTGTCTGCCAGGGGCCCGAGCTTCCTGTGTGCTCATCAGACATGCTTGAGTTTTGTGGCCAAGCATGAGCTAAGTTAGGGAGGAACTCATCACTCTTAAACATTCATTTTGCTTGAGAAAATTTTACATGGTCCTGGGTATATAGATCTAGAAAAATAGATTGGAAACCTCTGCTGATAATCCATCACAAAGAATTTAATCTGAAAGGATTCTCCAGTATGTACACCACTTTACTTTATTAATGGTGAAAGCAAATTTGCATATGGATGAGATGAACAGGCCTCTTTAGTGTTCCATGAAGGATTAAATAGTGGCTGAATATTTGATGTTGTGGGATATTGAGGATCATTAATATTTTCTAGAGTTGATTGATATTTTATAATCTTGAATGCAAAGAGAATGTCACTTTCCATAAATAGCATAAAAATTGCAGGCATATATTTAGGCTATTTCAGAAATGTTTGAAAATTCTGTCCTAATCCCATGTCAAAATTCCCTAAATGACTCCCCATTATCAGCCCCAATGGCAATCTTGAAAATCAACCATTCTGGCAGAATGGAGACGGCTCAGTGGTCAGAAGTACTGGCTACTCTTCCAGAGGACCTGGGTTCAATTCCCAGCACCAACATGGCAGCCCACAACTGTCTGTGATGCCAGTTCCAGGGGATCTGACATCCTCATATATATGCAGTCAAATTACCAATGTTAATGAAATAAAAATATACAAATAATTTTTTAAAAAAGAAAATCAACCATTGTAACACAATGCAATCTAACATGTACTAACTTTATACTTATAGACTGAGAAATGACAGTATGAAACCACTAGGTCATTGTTTTCTATAATTAAGTCATCGTGTTTCTGTAAAGGCAGAAAAGTGTATGTACTTTATAATTCTTAACATAAAGCAGTCTAGAATCTGTGCTGTGATGCTTCAGTCAGGGTTCCTGCTGGTGTGTGCATGGCACAACAGCACATACAGTGGAAAGTGTGTGCTGTGTATTCAGAGCCTGCAGTGAAGCTCTTGGTTGTAACAAGGGTGAACACTGGGAAACCACCCGGGCTTCATTGTGTATTTGATTTCCAGTTTGAACTTCTGGATTGCTCCCCAGCTTCACATTCAATTATATAACCACATGGGATTTATGCCTCAGATTTAGAAGCAGGGGGCTCTAGCAGCTGTGTCTCATCGTAATTTCTTGGCAGTCACAGATGTCATTCAGAGTGTCTAGGAATCACACTTTACAAAGTGAAATGAAACGGGCAAGAATGAAGAAGAAAACAGAAGCGCTCTCCTACATCACGTGGGCATAGGATACAACTTCCTAAGTGTAGTTCACTTACAGCAACACAATTAACTTATGATGTCAACTCAAACTGTAAACATTACTGAGTGGTTTGTGTTCCTTTCTTTGATACAAAATTGTGCTGAACTTTGACCTACTTTGTAGGTTCTTCTCCCACCCTTCTCCGTCCTTTCACCCCCTAACACTAAAGGGGAGAGAAAAAGGATAGAAAGGAAAGGAGGTGATATTATTGTTAGACCACTTCCTGCTGATGAGCGACGCTGAGTTCCTTGAGGCAAGTTTGATCTTTGCCATCAGGATATCTAATCTCTTCTTTCCCTTTTGTTCATGTATACTTAATAAACTGGGACAACCAACAACCAACAACCACCACCACCAACTACCACCAATGATCACTGACAACCACCACCAACTAGCCAAAAACCTGCCAATCTCTTGGGGCCCTAGCATTGATCCCTCTGAAAGGTTCCCAGAATTCCAAACATCATACAATCACAGAAACTATCTGCAGCTGGCAAACTATCACACACCTGCTAGAGCCAGACCATAGTCAGCTGCTGTGGACAATCTGAAGCAGCCCCATTTTCCACACCTGGGATTAAAATGAAAACAAATTCTTAGAATATTTTTGTGGTTTTCAAAGAAACCGAAATGCCAGAATTGTCACAACACAAAATCGTGTATGTAGTTGACATTCATAATGATGGCACAGCTTGTATTGACTGATCACTTTTTAAAAAGTTGTACAACATATTATTTAGGAAATAACTGTACGTAGGCACACTGGCTAGTGGCTACCCTATTGAGATGGCCTCGATTTTCTCTCTCTACTTCATCTCCATGGACAGTCCCCTATCCTCTGGTCAGTTTAAGCCTTTCTGTCCTCACTATTTCTGTAGTTATTATCAAAGGGTCAATACTCTACAGACAGACTCTGAATCTACACCATCTACAGGAGATATTTCCCCTTAATATCAGGGCGATTCTGTTTAGAGAGCTTGTCTTGACTTCATTCTTTTCTTTTCTTTTCTTTTCTTTTCTTTTCTTTTCTTTTCTTTTCTTTTCTTTTCTTTTCTTTTTTAATTATTTTATTAGATACTTTCTTCATTTACATTTCAAATGCTATCCTGAATATCCCCTATACCTCCCCCACCCTGCTCCTCTGCCCACTCACTCCCACTTCTTGGCCCTGGCGTTCCCCTGTATGGGGCTTATAAAGTTTGCAAGACCAAGGGGCCTCTCTTCCCAACGATGGCTGACTAAGCCATCTTCTGCTATATATGCAGCTAGAGA